>NW_022436981.1:10024428-10318798 GCF_009761245.1 Sapajus apella | reverse complement strand
TTCTTTCTTTTCTTTTTTCTTTCCTTTCTGTATTTCTCTCTTTCTCTTTCTTTCTTGCCTGTTATCTTTCTTTTCTTTTTCTTTCCTTTGTTTCTTCCTTTCTTCTTTCTCTCTCTCTTTCTGGCCTGTTTTCTTGCTTTTCTTTCTTTCCTTCTTTCTTCCTCTTTCTTCTTTCTTTCTCTCTTTCTCTCTCTTTCTTTCTTGCCTGTTTTCTTTCTTTTCTTTCTTTCTCTTTTGAATAAGCCCAAGTTTGTTTTTCTCTTTCATTCTTTTCTTTCCTTCTTTCTTTCTTTCTTTCCTCCTTTCTTCCTTTCTTGCCTTTTCCTTTTTTTGAGACAGGGTCTTGCTGTCTCACCCAGGCTGGAGTGCAATGTCATGATCATAGCTCACTGCAACCCAGAACTCCTGAGCTCAAGCAATCCTTCCACTTCAGACTCTCAAGCAGCTGGGACTACAGATGTATGCCACCATGCCCAGCTAATTTTAATTTTTTGTAGGCACAGGGTCTCACTGTGTTGCCCAGGCTAGTATCGAGCTCCTAGATTCAAGGGATCCTCTCTGCTCAGTCTTCTGAAATGCTGGGATTACAGATGTGAGCCACTGTACCCACTCTCAAGTTTTTAAAACAACTTGATGGGGTTGCTTTCCCAGCTCTCTCTTCTCTGAGCACATTCAAGTTCCCTAGAGTGTCCCCTTTTGAGCCTAATCTGCTCTGCATTTCCCATAACTGGGCCCATGTCTGGGGTTGTTGTTGTCACTCAACCAAAATGAAATGGGCCCCTCCCCAAAACAAATTTAGTTTGGATATTAAAATCAATGATGCCACACATGCAACAAGAGGGTAAGAAGAGGTTTATCACTCGCGTGATGAAGCTTTCTGGGGAAAGCAGAAAGAGTGCCCAAGATGATCTGAAAATGGTTTGGGAGAGCCAGCAAAGGGGATGGGCTCGTTTTTACCATGGCTAGGGGGCAAAGCTGGGGTGAGAGTTTCTGCTTGTGGGCTGGAGCTAACATGGTTTGAACTTCCAACCAGTGCCAAGGGAGTATCTGAGCTCTTACATCAGCCTGCCCAGATGTGGGGCCAAAGGGGAAGGGGGAGTGGTGAGGTCTGAAAGCTGTCAGCAGTCAAACATCAAAAATAGAATCAGACTCTTTAATACAGGCGCCAAGTTGGGGGAGGATAGAGAAAAAAACAACATGCATTTGTGCCACCCTTTGGGAACCACAGCTCTTCCATTCAGAAAGGAAGTTGTTCTCCCTGAGTTTTAGGTGCCTATGGGCCGTCACAGACTGGGTGATGTGAGAGATTAGAAAAAGGAAAAGAAGGACAAAAGATAATAGAGAATTTAGGAGACTCCTTTTGCACTCCTCATGTCAGGACTAAAAGGTTTTCCTGGAGCTCTCTCTCTCTCTTGGCAATACTCACATCTAGGTTTTAGGCTGCCTTGAATCTAGGCCAGGGAATACCAGAAGAAAAAACGTCATAAGCTCACCATCAGCTTAGTGCTACTTCAAATTATGGTCTTTTCCTCAATCTACCTGCTAATTTTTACTTCTCATGTTATTTAAATACCGGCTCAATGTATCCAGGTCTTATAGCTGCATTCGGTGGGAGAGATAAAGTTACTTTATCTTACATGAAACTGAATGCATCTTATTTAATTTTATATGTCCTGTGCTTAGCACAGTGCCTGGTACAGGGAAGGGACTTAATAAATGTTCTTTGAATAAACAAAGTGAATGCATGAATGAATGAATGAATGAATGAAGCAAAGTCTTATGACTTATTTACAAATAACACAGAACAACTCATGCTTCCAAGGAACAAACTTCTGATAACTATGCCATGATCAATTTTCCTCCATTCTCTTCCTGGAAGAGTGAGCAATATTATACAGAAAGGCTTTAGCCTAAGTGAATTAAAAACTATAATTTTTCTTATTAAATCTTTAAGTCAGATAAGCCTTTCAAAATCCCAATGTCTTATGTCTCTAGAAAGCATTTGGATTGCACAGGTTTGAATGAACTTTCTTAAACTCTGTTCCTCCCTTGTGTGTTGTAGAATTAAAATAAAATAAAATTGGCAAGGCTTTTTGACACCAGCACTTCCTTTAGTTATAGATGTTTACAGTGACCACCAAAACAGGCTGAACTGCATGTTTAAAAGGACACTGCAGAGCTCTGCTGTTCATTCATCCCCTGCTCAATGGTCTGCATGTAAATCACTGGATCCATTTACAATCAGAGTTTTAGAAACCCCCAGCTATTTGAATAGCAAGCTCTTTTATTTCTGCCTTTTTAATACTAAGCTGCTCTGACCCCCGACTGCAACAGAACTTAGCTGATGAGTCCAAAACATGAAATTTACTCCAGCTCATCTTTTCCATTCTTGAATTTGGCTTTGACAGGGACCACAGAAGTCAATGGGACCTCTGTCTGTGGATGAAATTCCCAGGAAAGTTAGGAAGGTACCGATGATTCATGATATAAAACATCCCAAAGGGAGTCTTCCCTCCCTCTTGACTTTGTATCAATGTGTAGAATTTTGAAAACTGATGCTGATAAGGACAAAATTCCCATCATGAGCTAAACAAGATCCCTGACAGAGAGGAAACATGAGCTTCTGAGAGCCAGAATCCAGTTCTCTTTCCATAGAGGCCACCCCAATAAAGAAGGGCACCTGGCCAAGTAGGGTGTACACTCTCAAATGAGTCAGGATTTGACCCCCTTCTGAAGAAGCTCTTTTCACTCTACCCGATTCTTGAGAACAAATCAGTTATCTACTCTGAGTCATCAAATGCCACTTTTTTTTTTCCTGAGTCCGCATTTCCCGTCTCCCTTTTTGTTCTCCTTAAGTGCTTCAGCTTTTGGAATGGCTTATTCTGTCTTGGTCTATCACAGGTATGCATTGTATTCATATCAGGAGTTCTCTCTTATGGCTGGTTTGGCACCCAGTGGAGAAATTAAAACATTCCATAAGTAAAATCTGGTTCCAGGGAGCTCCAAGGAACCATTCCTGCACTTTTGATGCAGTGGTTTCTGTTTTATCTGAGCTTTGTATTATTTACTGCAATCTGGAACATATTTGGTTATATGAGAATTTTTATTGACATGAAATTAGTCTGGTCACAAAATCCACCTACAGTCACAATCAGCACAATCCCAAAAGCACAGTAACCTGCTGTGGTTCTTCCTGAAGGGAGGTTCTTATTGAATCTGCAGTAACTCCTTGAGGACGGCTTCGAAGGATAGGCTTTGGGCCTCTAAAAACCTGGTCCTCTTTGGGACCTCCCTGCCTCTGCTTTCTTCCTGGTTACTCACTGGAAATGTTTATTCTTTCATTTTTGTCTGGATTCAGCCAATGGGGAAGAAAATGAAACTGTGGTGTTTTGTCTTTTTTTTCCTCCTTTTCTCTCAAATTCAGAGAAAAGGAGATTAGAATTATAAATGCCTCTTTACCACAAGTGCTGTGAGTCTCCTTGCAATGTAGAGGTCTCTTTGCTTGTAAAAATTGCACAACTAAAACATGTTTGTTGTAGCTAAAATAGAAGATATAGATAAAAAGAAAAATTAGAAGATATTGATAAACAGAAAAATCGGGCCAGGCACGGTGGCTTACGTCTGTAATTCCCAGCACTTTGGGAGGCCAAGGCAGGCAGATCACAAGGTCAAGAGTTCGAGACCAGCCTGGTCAAGAGACCAGCCTGGCCAATATGGTGAAACCCCATCTCTACTAAAATTACAAAAATTAGTCAGGCATGGTGGCATGTGCTTGTAATCCCAGCTGAAGGCTGAAGCAGGATAATTGCTTGAACCTGGAAGGCAGAGGTTGCAGTGAGCTGAGATCACACCATTGCACTTCAGCCTGGGCGACAGAGCGAGGAGACTCTGACTCAAAAAAAAAAAAAATTATTCAAACAAAATTTTCTCCAATAAGAATCAGGCTTCTTGTTCACTTCACTCTTTTCAGTCTTTCTAAGACTCAGTTCTTGTTAATTTTCATCAAGTGTTTTTCCCCTGAGTCCTGGCATTGCCCTTAGCAACCAGCTTTTTTTCCCCAAGCCATTTATCCAAGTGGCTTTAAGGAAAGTTTTCTCCCAGATAAAGCACAAAAGGAACATATGTCTGTAATAGAACAACATATTTTAAAGAGCAATTTAAACAGCTCTCTTATTACAAGAAAGCTGCGCATCCATACTTGCTGCTTCTTTGGTAGGCTTCCTCTGACCAGCCTCTGTCTTTATGTTTCTTGACCCCTGGGGTAATTTGGCCTTTGTGGCTGACTTTTAGAGCTCTCTTTTAAGTCCCCTGAACAGTGGTTTCTTGCCAGCTCTGAACAATCTCTCCCCGCTTTCATGTCTAAAGAGGTTTCCTTTTCTTGCATGCTCTTAACCCATGCAAACTCCTCTTCCCATCTTTTGGGCAAGTTTGGCAGATGCATTTAATCTATGAACAAGGAGGCAAGAGAAATTTAATATTCTTTCTTTCTTTCTTTTTTTTTTTTTTGGAGACAGGGTTTTGCTCTGTCACCCATACTGGAGTGCAGTGGCATGACTGCAGCTCACTGCAGCCTCCATGTCCTGGGCTGAAGCAATGCTCCCATTTCAGCCTCCCAAATAGCCGAGTCTATAGGCAGGCACCACCACACCAAGCTTATTTTTGTATTTTTTGTAGAGACAGGGTTTCCCCATATTGCCCAGGCTGGTTTTGAACTCCTCGGCTCAAGCAATCTGCGTCTCGATCTCCCAAAGTGCTGGGATTTACAGGCATGAGCCACCATGCCTAGCTAAGGAATTTAATATTCTTTCTTTTTCTACAATGCAACTTATTTTCTACTTCAAACCCCCATTTCATCTGATGGTAGGAATTTAATCTGTCAAGGTGGAATTTACACCGTGCGCACAGTTGTTGGGATTCACCTAGTCTGCGTCAATATCTATCCATTCTGGCATCCCCTGAGGCATCCCTCTTTCTGTCTTACCTTAGGTCTGGCTAAGTCATCTCTGACCCAAGGCTCCCCAGTTCCAGCTCTCTCTGCTCACTTATTTACTTCTTTGAGGTGAAAAGGATGAGTCTTCTGTTCCCATACAATGCTGGGAAGAGTGAAAAATCTCCGTCGAGGTATTGCCGACACTTTATTACATCGCTGCCGCTCTAAAATGCAGAGGTGTCCTGGGGCTGCTTCAGGCCAGCTATGCCATTTTTGAAACTAGTGAACAATGAAAATTTCAGGTTAGGGATACAAAATCAGTCTCCCCTTTCCATGGACCCACAGCACCAACCCAGGGCAGGCAGGTAACACCAAGGGATTGAAACTTTCCTGTCTGCACACACTTAGCCCCTGGGTTGGAAATGGCAAGAGACTCTGCAGAGTTATCTACAAAATTGCTGTGGCACTTGCAGCCTGGGGCCAGAGGCCACTGCCATGATCCTATAATCCTACCTCTAGAAGCAGTGGGGTGTGTGCACCAGACCCTGACCTTCCTGGCACCTGTGCCCAGGTCCGTGACAGGCTTGGAAGGAGACACACAGCAGGACTCAAAGAGAAGGCCAAGCAGGTAGGGCCTGTAGCACCCAGAGACAGGAGAGTGAGTGGCAAAGAACCCATTCCTGGAGGAAGTAGGAGGCAGGAAAGCCAAGGCTCCAAGCCCCTGGAGCACATGTCATTGTCCCATTGGATTTTACAAGATGCAGAATCAAAGAAAAAATTATTTAAAATAGCCAGACAGTCACCAGGGAGCATTAAACCCCAGGTTCAGAGCCCTTCTGAGTGTGGTGTCCTGTACAACTGCACAGTCCCTTCACTCATGAGCCGCCTCGCCTGCACACTTAGATATACAAAAGCTGGGGAGTAGACTGCTTCTTTTACTTGTACTACATCATCCCTTCCTTTATGCAATGAAAATAGAGCTATTCCAGCTGTGGCCTGGAATGAGGAGAGTTGGGGGAGAGAAGCACAGGTAGGGCAGCTCCTAGAGAAACAGGAATTATGGGGAAGAGGCAAACCCTAAATTTGTATTTCAAAAAGTTTTCTTGGATCAGCCAATCCAAGCACTCATGGACTCCTGGCTGTAGTCTGGCTTCTGATTCACAAGTGGATTCACCTGCAGGACACCAGCCTCCACCCTCTGTTGCCCAGGCTGTGTCTCAAGAAGCCCTAGCCCATATTTTTTGCTGGCTGAGGCTTAACTTCTGGGATTGGAGCAAAGCAGTGTTGAGGTTTTACATCACATGGCCAACCTTGCTCAGTTTATTATTACATATAAACTGATCTTTAAAGTGTGGTGCCCAGACCTGCGGCATCAGCATCACTTGGGAGTTTGGTGGAAATGCACATTCTCAGGCCCCATTCCAAACCCATTGGATCTGAAACTCTAGGATGGGGCTCAGCAATCTGTGTTTTGTTATGTTTTGGGTTTTTTTTTTTTTTTTTTTTGAGACGGAGTTTTGCTCTTGTTACCCAGGCTGGAGTGCAATGGCGTGATCTCGGCTCACCGCAACCTCCGCCTCCTGGGCTCAGGCAATTCTCCTGCCTCAGCCTCCCGAGTAGCTGGGACTACAGACACGCGCCACCATGCCCAGCTAATTTTTTGTATTTTTAGTAGAGACAAGGTTTCACCATGTTGACCAGGATGGTCTCAATCTCTTGACCTCATGATCCACCCGCCTTGGCCTCCCAAAGTGCTGGGATTACAGGCTTGAGCCACCGCGCCCAGATGGTTTTTTTTGAGACTGAGTCTTGCTCTGTCGACCAGGCTTGAATGCAGTGGTGCAATCTCAGCTCACAGCAACCTCAACCTCAGCAGAAGTTTCAAGTGATTCTTCTGCCTCAGCCTCCCAAGTAGCCCAGCTAATTTTTGTGTTTTTGGTAGAGAGGGGGTTTTGCCATGATGCCCTGGATGGTCTCAAACTTCTGGGCTCAAGTGATCCACCTGCCTTGGCCACCCAAAGTGCTAGCATTATAGGTGTGAGCCACCACGCCCAACCTGATGTGTGTTTTAATAAGCTTTCCAGTAACTTTAATGCACACTGAAGTTTGAGAACCACTGCTCTAAACTTTGTTATATGAGAGAAACATTTTGGGATTCTTCAGTAATTTCTCTTATAATCTTATAAATATTGGACTTAGTGCTCAGAGCTGACAGTTCAAAGAGTTCCAAGAAGGTTCAGCAACTCCAAAGCATGTCCTCTAACCACATGCTACAATATTTGGAATTTCTGCCTTAGAAATTTATTTATTTGGCATCTTTTTATTGTTCTTTTTAAAAAGGGAAGTGTTCTGTATGGTAAGCTCACATAACAGTATCAATGACATCTGTCATATTCTGCTTACTGTGGCTTAGGAAGGGAGAGAGACACACAGAAAGGGAAATAGCTGAGCAAACATAAGTACTGCCTAGTGTGGTGTATTAGTCTGTTTTTACACTGCTGATAAAGACATACCCCAGACTGGGCAACTTACAAAAGAAAGAGGTTTCATGGACCCACAGTTCCACGTGGCTGGGGAGGCCTCACAATCACAGTGGAAGGTGAAAGGCATGTCTCACATGGTGGCAGACAAGAGAATAGAGCTTGTGCAGGGATACCGTCCTTTATAAAACCATCAGATCTCATGAGGCGTATTCACTATCATAAGAATAGCATGGGAAAGACCCACCCCCATGATTTAATCATCTGCCTTTGGATCCCTCCCACAACACAAGGGAATTGTGGGAGCCACAATTCAAGATGAGATTTGAGTGGGGACACAGCCAAATCATATCAGGTGGCAATTTTGCTGAGAGTTAGCATTTCTAGAACTTAGGAAGTCACTGGAGTAAAAACACATATTTGAAATGAGCCCTGTATCTTAATTTAAAAATAAAGTGGAGTGAATGAAAGCGTGGGTTTAAGGAGGTACATAGTATACAAAACCTAGTTCATATCCTACCACTAACTAGCTATAATCTTAGATGAGTTACTTAAACTCAGTTTCTATAAAATGTGGCAATACATGGTGTCTAAAATGCTACATCCATTAGGATTTAGTTGCAAGTGACAGAAAATCCAACTGAAACTGGTTTAAACTGTTAAGCAAAAAAGTACTCTATTGACTTTGCAAATAAAATCTAGAGAGAGTCCTAACTTAAGAAACAGCTTGAACAATGTTCCAAAGAGGCCACATGAACCAAGTTGTTCTTTATTTTACTCTCTTCTGCTCCGTGTGTTTGGCTGCATTTCAGACCATGCATGGTGGTAAGATGGCAGCCCCAGTCCCAGCCAACATGTCTCCATGGTTCAAGTGTGGATTTGAGGACAAACCCAGAAACCCAAACAAGCCCTCCAAAATGAGACTGATTGGCTCTGATTTGCCTCCCTTGAGTTCTGTCCCTATCCCTGAATCAATCACTGACCACAGGAGAAACTGATGCTCTGGATCATATGGCGGTCCTGGTTTAAACACGCTCCCTGGAATGCAGGGTGGTGGGGAGGGACTGTCAACTCCACAAAAACCACAGGGATGGAAAGTGGGGAAGGGTGGATCCCCCATAAACATTGGAGACTGTTCCTGGAAACGGTAAGTGGAGAGGGGCTGGTCAAGAAACCACACGCATCTACCATGCAGATCTCAGTTCCAACATTCTGCAGTTCTGTGAGGCCCTCCCACGGCCCAGAATGTTGGCATAGAAAGCCACATTCACCAGACTGCCCTCCAGATGGAGCAGGAATGGGCTTGGGGAGGAAGGAATCCCATTTCCATTTAAGATGACTACAATCATACTCTTCAAGAGTCCTGACTGGAAAGGCTGTCTCTCCTGGCAAACCAGTTCCATTTCTTACATCTCTAGGAGAAATGCACACAAAACTTTCCATACTCCTGCCTGGCATCAGCTCTCTGCTGACCTCCATCTCCCTTTCACCCCGTCTGCCTTTGCTCGGCATATGCCTCTCTTTGACTATCCCTGACTCGTATCTGACTTTCTCTGCTACCTCTCTGCTCCTCTCCCCCTCCATTACTGACTGGCTGAACCTGTCATTACTGTCTGCCTAGCTCTCTGAGTTTCTGTCTCTGTTTCTCTCTATTCTGTCTCTTTCTGTGGTTCTTCCTGTCTCTGTCTTATTTTTCTCTGTCTTATCCTGTCTGTGCTTCTCTACCTCAGTCTCTAAGCACCTGCCTGTCACTTCCTTCACTTGGCACTTTTATTCTTTGTGTCTGCTACCCTTTCTCCGTCTGCCTTTGTCTCTATCTTTTTCTGAAATAGGCAGCTCTCACTGCTCCAGATAGGGCTCTAAAAATGTCTATAAGGCCTGCTTATTCCATATGTTTATCAGCAGATGGACCAACAGTATATGAGGATGGAGGCGAGACCTTGAAAGAGGAGAATTTAGAAGAAGGAAGCATTGATGGGGCACCTGAGGCATAGCACCGTGAATAAGGGGTTATTCAAGCCAAACCTACACAGCACACACACACATGAATGTCACAAACCACCTTCAGGCAGGCGCTGAGCTTCTCCATCAGTCACAGCTGGGTATGGTTGAAGTTTTGTTTTTTTCTTAGTTCAATGCTTTTTTACTGATTAGCTGCTCCTGGATTTCAAAGCAGCTTGAATATCTGTAACTGACACACAATATCAGTGCTGCAGCCTACCAGTTTACAGCAGGACCACTGGATGAACTGACTTTGCCACTGTGTGCCTTGTGAGTTTCACTGTGTGGACAGTGAAAACAGCCCCTGTTTTCTCTGTGGCGGTTACCCAGGTCCTGCTTCTTACCGGCTAAACACATCGCTGGTGCCCAATTCAGTGAGGGCGGACACTGGGCCCTTCTTAACTTCAGTCTACAATTTCCAATTCAATAGAAGATATTGCTGGGTTTTGAAATATAGAATGTGGCAGAAGTAGACATATATCTAACAGGCTTTGCACTCAGGTTTGTTTTTTTTTTTTACCTAGATTTAAAAACTTATATCACATACCATCCCAAGGACTGTCGTAATCAACAAAGTTAGTTTTCATTTCATCGTTTCTTCATTTTAAAGGTTGATACATTGGCTTCTCCAGTCACCAGCATATTTTTTAACTACTATGATGTAAATGGCAAAGAGTGTGGGGAGGCCATAGGACGGCTAAGTTTGGTTGTTGTTTGCTTTCCAACTTGAAGAGTTTTCTGCTCTGTGATGGTAAACAAATCAACTTCTATGAATGCCAATTTCCACATTAATAAACGATAACAGAAGCAGGTGCCTAGCATCAGTGCCTAGTACTTAGTGCATACTGATTAAATGTGTTCATTCATTAAAGACAATGGTTGTCAGCTCTGGCTACCCATTAGCATCGCCTGGGAAGCTTTTAAAAACCCTGAAGTCAGGCTATAGATTAGACGAATTACATGAGAATTTCTGAGTCTGAGACACAGGCAGCAGTATTTTTTTTCAATTCTCCCATACATCCTACTTGAGGTTATTTCACTGTGCAGCCAAGCCTGATAACCACTGATTTAAGAGGTTTACATTAGCTATGTGCTTATTTTGTATTTAATCAAGCCTGATAACCGCTGATTTAAGAGGTTTACATTAGCTATGTGCTGATTCTGTATTTAAAATTATCACTCAAAGACCTAGAATTTAAACTTGGACCACAGTCCCTAAGAATTGATTTCCCCAATTTCCGAAGAGTGGCTATTCCTATAAGCTCCTCTAGAATGAAAAATGGCCCATAAAATATTCTTTGGTCAAAAAGAAGCATATGTTAAACATTTTCAGTTCAACAATTTGTATTGAGTACTGCCCAGGTACAGAGACCTGCACTAAACCAAAAGTCTCTATTGTCAGAAAATAATGCTTAAGTTCAAAAGGCACAACACAAGTAAAAAGCAATGCTTCATCAAAACAAAACAAAACAAAATGAACACTTCCTTCCCTTGGAAATTGATGCCTTTAAGCATACACCCTGCCAACTTAATTTTCTGCTGATTATCAGCTCTCCTGTTGCCTATAATGAGGGGCTTAAGAAGAGGAAGAACAGCTGGGAACAGGAAGTTTGCAATGATGTGGGAGGTTTACTGGAAAATTCTCTATTAAGGAAATCATTTCGGTGGTCAACATTGCTAACAAAAATACATTGCGCTGACAAAAATATTGAACCACCTTTGTGCTCAGCGGGACACAGTGTTTTGTTTTCTCCACACTGAAGAATTTAATTTCAAATGCACCAAGGTGCTCTTGTGAGTAGTAAAATACAAACATATTTAAAAGTTTTGCTGAATTCATAATCAGATATTGCTATGTAATTTCCCAATCTATTATATAGGATTGAGTATATTTTTCCCGCTTTATTGATGTATAATTAACAAATCAAATTGTTTGTATTTAGGTGCACAATGAGATGTTTTGATATGCATACACGTTGTGAAATGATTACCACAATCAAGCTAATTAGTATAAACATCACCTCACATGGTTACCATTTTCCTTTTTGTGGCGAGAATGTTTGAAACCTACTCTCAGCAAATGTCACAATATAATACCACTTGATTACCTATGGTCACCATGCTGTACATTAGCTCTCCAGAACTTGTTCATTCTACATATTGAAACTTTGTACCCCTTGACCAGCATCTCCACTTTCTCCACCCCTCAGCTCCTGGCAGCCACCATTCTGCTCCTGACTTCTGGGTCACAGTGTTTTTAATCTAAAAAAAAAATTATGTGATGTTTTGTGTACATTCATTAATTTTTTTTCCCATTTTGGTGATACCCTTGGCATAGGCTAGAGATGATATGTTGATATGTGTGTCTGCTTTTTTTTGCTCTCTGTTCTTTATTGGTTGCTCCCAGGCTGGAAAAAAAGATGTAACCTCAGGAAGGAGATGTGTGAAAAACAATCCAACTCAGGAGACTCCATGGGCGGCTGGCGCTGAATCTTAGCCCTGCAAGTTGATTGCCGTGATGTTCAGGCCCAACGTCTCAGGTCTCATTCTCCCATCTCCACCTCTCACCGTCACTCACTGGATCCCAATATCACAGGCTGTGCTAGAGAGCAGATTTCTCCAAACCTTTTCTTCAGGTCTAGCCAATTAGTTCTGTTCTCAAAAGAACTGAAAGCGATGTCCAGCCTTGATGGTCAGTCTGCTAGGTAAAGACATGGAGCCAGGAAGCCAGGGTTCAAGCTTTGGTTTTATTCCTTACTCTCTATATGATACCAGACAAGCACAGAACCTCCTTGAACCTTAGTTTCCTTGGTATAAAATGAGGGATACTAGTATTACCTACCTCACAAAAATGTTGTAAAGATTTAGTGAAATGTAAGCTGTACAAATGACCAATGCCTTTTAAAAAATACTCAACTTGTGTTTTTTTTTTTAAGTTTGGAAATCTTGAACACTTAATAGAAAAAAATTTGTAAGTGATGACTGAAATGAACCAAACTTTTTCTACAAACTTTAGCCTACAAAGCTCCCAGCACACACCTTAGCACAATCCTGCTCCTTCTGAATAGGTAACACTGAACACACCAAGAAGAAAGTCAGATGTCAAAGCCCTTTACCTTGTTCTTTCCTCTTCTCCCACCTTGGCCTCGCAGGTAATTTATTACAGAGATCTGGCAAGGCTTCACAGTGAATGAAGTCTGGTGGTGCTGCAGGGGGTGACAAAGGCAAACAGGATCCTGTATTTAAACAAAACTGAAGGAAGTGCAGAGAGCCTGCGTTTGGCTCCATGCGAGGTCTCCATATGCCGGCCCTCTCAGGCACACACTGGGGAGCATTGTTCACAGAGTTTCGCTGCAGCCTGCACTGAGTCTCCACCATCAGCTAAGAGGAACACTGGTCTTCCATACAGGAGCCAAGTCCAAGATCAATGCTTCCCAGCGAGCACTAGAAACCAAACATAACAACAACAAGAAATGACTTTCCAAACAGTCTTTACAGAGAAAAATAGAGAGTACAAACAATATTTTCATCATTAGAAGTTATAAAATATTCATGATGATCTAGGGAGATAAAAGGTAAGAACATCTCACCCCTCACCCATCCCTACCTACCTTGACCCATCCTTCCCAACCTCACCTGTAAGAGTTCAAATTGGACTTGTATAAATTCCCCCAAAGAGTGTACCTACTTCTGAAATACAGAGGAAGGAATGTTCTTCATTCTTGCCTTCTATTAAGGAGTTAAGAGAAGGTAGTTATATTTACTGAGTTCCTGGCATATGTCAAGACTTTTTCTTTTTTTCTGGTTGTTGTTGTTGTTGTTGTTGTTGAGAAAGGGTCTCCCTCTGTCACCCAGGCTGGAGTGCTGTGATGCAATCATAGCTCATTGCAGCCTACAACTCCTGGGCTCAAGTGATCTTCCTGCCTCAGCCTCCCATGCAGCTGGGACTACAGGTGCACCACCATGCCCAGCTAATTTTTTTTTTTTTTTTTTTGTAGAGACAAGATCATGCTATGTTGCCCAGGCTGCTCTCAATCTCCTGGCCTCAAGTGATCCTCCTGATTTGGCCTCCCAAAGTGCTGGGATTACAGACATGACACATTTTCACAGACAGTATTTAATCTTTATTATAACACACTGAGATAGGTATTCTTAGGCCTGTCGATGTGGAAACTGAGGGTCAGAAAGATTAAGAAACTTGTTCAGGGTCACATAGAAAACAACTGGTAAAAACAGCATTCTAACCCAAATCTGCCTCTTACTCTCTATTATCTTCTAAAACACAATGGAGAGAAGTATTAGTAGAAACTATCACTGCAGTTCTTTGCTTGGTGAAATAGCAAAACTATTGAGCTTATTTTAAAATAAATAATAAATAAATCCTGGGTATTTTCTCCTAAAAGGCAATGTTTACTAGTGGAAAAACCCTAAAACATGACGCCCTACTGATATTTGAAAATGACCAAGTTTATTCAATAGGTCTCAATGGGTCAAATTCTGATAGTCCATTGAAATCCTGGAGAAGGCAAGAAAACACTACC
This sequence comes from Sapajus apella, assembly GCF_009761245.1. NCBI lineage: Eukaryota > Metazoa > Chordata > Mammalia > Primates > Cebidae > Sapajus > Sapajus apella. The sequence goes on along the minus strand of NW_022436981.1, from coordinate 10,304,846 downwards.
AAATCATGAGACCCATCAAGGGAGAAAGAAGAGGCTTTCATTATAAAGTGAACATTCTATCATTCTTGGCTCACAAACATGTAGGAAACTGTCGTGACCTGTGTCTTAAGCAATTTATTACCAATAACTGGAGCTAGGAAGTGATTATTCAAATATGATTGAGTGCTCAGTACATTTTCTACTCTTTTGTAAGTTTGAAAACTTTCATAATAAAAAGATTTTGATTTTGTTTATTTTTAATTTTCCTTATTTTTATTGAAGTATAATTTTTATATATTGAAATGACAGGTCTTTTTTTTTTTTTTTTTTTTTTAGGAGACAGAGTTTTGCTCTTGTTGACCAGGCTGGAGTGCAATAGCGTGATCTCAGCTCACTGCAACCTCCACCTCCCAGGTTCAAGCGATTCTTCTGCCTCAGCTCCCAAAGTAGATGGGATTACAGGCATGCGCCACCACACCCAGCTAATTTTTTGTATTTTATTAGAGAGGGGGGTTTCTCCATGTTGGTCAGGCTGGTCCTGAACTCCCAACCTCAGATGACCCACCCACCTCAGCCTCCCAAAGTGCTGGGGTTATAGGCGTGAACCACTGCATCCAGCCAACAGGTCTTAAATATACAGTTGGACGAGTTTCAACAGTTGCATACATCTGTATAACCCATGCCGCATTAAGATGTAGAATATTGCCATAACTCCCAAAATTTCCTTTGGGCCATCTCAGTCAATCTCTGTCCACTCCCTACCCCACTGGAAACCACTGTCTTGACTTCTTTTGCAATAGATTGGATATGCCTGTTTCAGAACTTCATACAAATGGAATCTTATGGTATGTACCCTTTTGTGCCCGGCTTACTTTCACTCAGTACAGCAATATTGAGGCCCATCCATGTTTTGTGTGTATCAGGAGCTACTGTATTTCTGTTATTGTTGAGCAGAACTCTGCAGCATGTAAATATTCATGTTATTTATTCATTCTCCTGATGGATGTTTGGGTTGTTTCTAGTTTGTTGCTATTTTTGTTGAGGCCAAGGCTAGGAAAAGAGACAAGAACAGTTTTTTGAAATCTGATTTTCTTCCTGGAGTATTCAGTATTATGAATAAAGCTGCTATGGACATTCATGTACAAGCCTTCTCTGTGTCCAAATGTTTTCATTTCTCCTGAGTAAATACCTAGAAGTGCCTTTGCCAGGTCATAGAGGAGGTGCATGTTTAACTTTATGAAAAACTGCCAGACCAATTTTCAAAGTGCTTGCACACTTCTGCATCCCCACCAGTAATGGATGAGAATGCTCATTGCTCCACAGCCTTGCCCGTATTTGTTGCTATGAGTAGTGATACCTCATTGTGCTTTAATTTTCATTTCCTTGATGTCTAGTGATGTTGAATGCTTTTCCATGTGTTTATTGGCACATCTTCCTTTGCAAAGTGCCTGTTCAACTCTTTTGCCCACTTTGTTTTTTAACTTAAAAATCATATAATCTCAACGTCCAGCAATAACCCTCATTAATGTTTTGGATTTTTTTTCCTGTGCATTTACTTATTTATGTAAATATATTTATTACAAAAAAGGGTTTATTTTCTAACTCTTTTTATTTAACAATTCAATTGATCATGAGCATCTTTCCCTATCAATAAATATTCTTCTATGCCATCATTTTTTAAAATATGAGTGTTCATTGCAGCTTTATCACAGTCACCCAAACTGTAAACAACCCAAATGCCTTTCGCTTGGTGAGTGGATAAAGAAAATGTAGTGTCTAGCTGCTGTACAATGGAATGCTACTTAGCAATGAAACGGAAACAAACTACTGATAAATGCAACATACATGCAAAACCATTCTGTCAAGTGAAAAAAGCCAGACATAAAAATATAAGTACAAATTATAGTAAGAATGCAAATACAGTCACAAAAAGCTTGGGGTTGAGGGTAGAGGGAGGGATGGACCAAGGACAGGCAAGATACTTTTGAGGTTGATGAAAATATTCATATATTGGTGGTAGCTGTAGTTTCACTTGCATTGCATGCCTTAGAACTCATGAAATTGTATATTTTGTTGTGTTTGGCTTTTTACATTAAAAAATGTATTACTAATATTACCTTTGATTGACAAATCCTAATTGTATACACTTACAGAGTGCAATATGATGTTTTGATGTATGTATACAACGTGGAATGATTAAATCAAGCCAAATAGGATATCCCTCACCGGCTGGGCACAGTGCCTCATATGTATAATCCCAGTACATTGGGAGGCCGAGGTGGGCAGATCACCTGAGGTCAGGAGTTCAAGACCAGCATGGCCAACATGGCAAAACCCCATCTCTACTAAAAATTACAAAAATTAGCTGCATGTGGTGGTGGATTCCTGTAATCCCAGCTACTCGGGAGGCTGAGGCAGGGTGAATCACTTGAACCCGGGAGGTGGAGGTTACAGTGAGCCGAGATTATGCCACTGTACTCCAGTCTGGGTGACAGGGCAAGACTCCGTCTCAAAAAAAAAAAAAAATATATATATATATATATATATATGTCCCTCACCTTGCTTACCTATCATTTTTTATGATGTAACATTTGAACAAATTATACATTTTAAGGGGCTGCATAATGCAAGCAAATTATAGTTCAATAAAAGTCATTTAAACAAAAAGCATCATTGAGGTGATACAATATAGGATACGGGTTGGGCACTAAAGTAAGTGAGGCAAGCATGGCTGATGCAATTAAAGACAAGACAAGAATCAAGTACTCAGAAGCATGGCAGGATAGAAAGTTCAGATAAGACAGTACATAGAGTTTAGATCTTAGAAAAAAGAGTTTTAAGTTGAATTAGAGCTCTCAGTTAAATCTAGTTAAAGTTATTTAGGCCAAAAAGGTGATTCATCAACTCATAGCAGGTTTTCTAAAAGGTTGAACAACTGAAATCAGAGAGTCAAGTAAGCCAGGACTTTTCCCCCAGCTCTCTGTTTTCTGACACTACCTTATGTGGGGATGGAGGAAGGGAAGATGGGTAGGGTGCCTCGTTATAACCTCACAAGGGTAGGATGTAGGGTCCCCAGCTGGTCTTTAGCAGGCGGGGATGGGGGTGAGGTCCAGATTATTCTGTGGTTTTTAGCTGGAGTAGAATCATTATTGTCTAACAGCTTTCTGTCTCCCTAGGCTGTTCCTTTCTGATTCTTTGGCAGGAGTGAGCAGGCTTTTTCTAGGCGATTGCGTGTGTGTGTGTGTACACGCCCATTGATATTTCCAGGTTGCTGGCTTCTCAAGCACCCAGTCTGGGATATATGAAGCAAAAAAGAAAGCCCAGGGAGCTCACCCCCTTGTTCCTTTGATCCTGAGGTCTACTGCTGGTCTACCTTCTTTTCACCTTTCAGTCTTCTTTTCTTTGTTTTATATAAAAGGTACAAGAGTTTTTTAGCTGTCCTTGGCAGAAAGAATAAGAGAAAAGTACATCTACTCAATTTTTCTGAAAGCAGAAATCTCCTTGATGGCTTTTTAAAAATTAGGTTGTTTGTCTTTTTGATTCTTGAGTCACAGGAGCTGTTTTATTCTGGATACAAGTCCTTTGTCAAATATATATGCTGTGAATATTTTTTCCCATCTGTAGCTTGCTTATTCAATTTTTAACAGTGTCTTTTGATGAACAGAAGTGTTAAATTTTGATGGAAGTTCATTTCTTCAATTTATTATAAAATTAGTGCTTTGTGTGTCCTGAAGAAGAAACATTTGCCTACCTGTAAGTTGTAAAAATAATCTCCTGTGTTTTTTTTTCTAGAAGCTTCATCGTTCTAGCTTTCATGTTTAGCACTGTGATTCGTCTCAAATCAATTTTTGTGTTTAGCGTGAGGTATTTCAAGTGTTTTCTTCTGTATAGACAGCTTGTGTTCCAACACCATTTGATAGAAGTGTTTCCTTTCCCCTTTTAGTTCATTTGATACCTTGGTCAAAAATCAATATATGTGGGACTATTCTTACATTGTATTCTTATCCAGTGATCGATTTGGTTGTCTTTACGTCAATACCACATTGTCTTGATTACCATGGCATTATAGCAATTTTGAAATTAATAAGAGTATACATTCTCCAACTTTAGTTTTTTGCTTTTGATTTTTTGTTTTTTGTCTTTTTTTGGAATTGCTTTACCTCTTTTAGGGCCTTCATATTTCTAGAAAAATGTTACAGTCCATTTGCCAATTTCTACAGAAAAGCCTTCTGCGATTCTACTTGGGTTTGTGTTCAATCTGTAGGCCAATTTTGGGACAACTGACATCTTAACAATAAATCATATGTCTTTCCTTTTGTTTTCTTTCTTTGATTGTTAGCAATATTTTATAGTTTTTCAAGTTATATGTCCTAGACAAATATTATTAAATGCATTCCTAATGTTTTGGGTTTTTAGTGTTATTCTAAATGGTGTTAAGTTCCAGTCTTCAAATATTCATTTGCTAACATATAGAAATACAGCTGAACTTTATATATTAACTTTATATCCTGCAATCTTCCTAAATTTACTTGTTAGCTCCAGTAGCTTATATTATTTAGAATTTTCTGTGTATATAATCATATCATCTTCAAATACAGTTTTACTCCTCTTTTATGATTTTGTGCCTCTTATTTATTTTTCTTGTCTTTTCGTGCTGTTGAAGACATCTTCACAGAGGTGTCTAAGACCTCTAATAGAAGTGGTGAAAGTGGAAATACAGGCCTTGATCTTAATCAAGGCTGGTACTTAGTGGGAAAACGTTTAAATCTTTCACCATTAATAGGTTGTCAGCTACAAATTTTTCATCGATGTTGTTTATCACAGAGCTCCAACCCCTAGGGCATGGGCTGGTACTGGTCCATGGCCTGTTAGGAACTGGGCCACACAGCAGGAGGTGAGTGGCAGGCAAGCAAGCCTCACTATCTGAACTCTGCTACCCATCAGATCAGCAGTGGCATTAGATTCTCATAGGAGTGGGAACCCTATTGTGAACTGCGCATGAGAGGGATCTAGGTTGCATGCTCTTTATGAGAATCTAACTAATGCTTGATGAAACCACCACTCCCTACGCCCCACCCCCGCCATGTCTGTGGAAATATTGTTTTCCATGAAACCACTCCCTGGTGCCAAAAAGGTTGGGACCACTGCTTTATCAGGTTGAGGAAGTTTTCTTCTGTGTTTGTTGACAGGTTTTTATCATCAATGATTGTTGAATTTTGTCAAAAGCTTTTCTACATCTATTGAGATGATCATATGATTTTTCTTCTTTATTCTATTAAATTGCATCAGTTTGTATTCAAACATTAATCTAACATTGCATTCCAGGTATAACCTCCATTTGACCATGATGAATTATTCTTTTTCTATATCACTGGGTTCAATTTGCTGAAATTTTAAAGGCTTTTGCATCTATGTCCATGACAATATTGGTCAGTTTTCTGTAATGTCTTTTTCTTGTTTTGATATCAAAATAGTTTTGGACTCATAAAATGATTTGTTGGCTGGATGCAACAGTTCATCCCTATAATCCCAACATTATGGGAGGCTGAGACAGGAGGATCACTTGAGACCAGGAGTTTAAGACCAGTTTGGGCAACATAGTGAGACCCTATCTGTACACACACAAAAACAAAATCAGCCAGGTGCAGTGACACCTGCCTGTAGTCCTAGCTGCTTGCTAGGATTGCTATTTGGAAGATTGCTTGAGCCCAGGAATTGGAGGTTACAGCAAGCCATGATTGTGTCAGTGTACTTCAGGCTGTATGACCAAGTGAGACTCTGTCTCAATTATTTTTAAGCTTTTAAGTGTTTTTAAAATCAGTGTTGTAGAATTATTATTTTTTTCCTTAAATGTTTGAGATAATTCATCGGTGAAGCCATTTTTTATGTATAGCTTACCTATTTCCTTTCTTTAAGAAATCACAGTCCTCCTTGACTGCCGTCCAGTGTCTTACCATAGTTATTTTATATATTATGTGTGGTTTTGTGGTTGTTGAGAGTGGAGGGATGTCGGGTACTAGTTACTCCACCATGGCTAGTCCAGAAGTCTCTAGTAAAACGTTTGTTTAAATTGATGTTATTTTTAGGGTAATTTTAGATTCAACAGATTCAATATTATCTCAATATTGAAACCACCTTAATAATTTATACTAATTGCATTTCTATTAAATCTACCCCCAAATTAAACATTGGTATAATTATATAATTCAGTATTAGCAAAGACTAGTACAATGAACTAGTCTTATACCTACCACTGAGATTCAAGTATTAATAAATAACATTACTTTTACTCATTTCAATTTTGATATGCTTTTTTGTATGGAATAAAAAGTAGTAAAGTTACAGATAGAGTTACTTTGTGTAACCCTGACATGCCCCAGGAGTACATTTTGCATCTCATCCACTATGCTTATTAACAACAGAGAAAACATTTGAAAGCCATTATTTAGAGACTTCATGTTTCAGAAAGGTTATCATTTAAATATACAAAACTTTTCTAACAAAAAACATGTGTATATATGATTCTGGCATTTTATCAGAAAAAAAGGTGTTTCTCAGTAGAGTGCACAAGAACTTTGCAATTACACTTGAATCTTCTGCATGGCTTTGTCCCTGCTGCTTCTCGTCATGGGATTAGACCCTATAGAAAACAATCGTTTTCTAAAATGATATATAATATTCAGGTTAAAGGGGAATTATTAGGCTCAAGACTCTCTGCATAAGGAACCATGCTGGAAATCTAATATTTTGCTTATCAGGCCTCCTCTGGGCCTAAATCTACTTTCTTAGACAAACAATGAAATACATTGCTTCAACTTCCTTTTTGGAATTAAGTGGGAATGTTAAACAAATGATAAAGTAAAATTTTAAACCACTGGACAGTTGTAGTTCTTGCCTTCACTTAAGTGAAACAATTTAGCCTCTACTCACTAAAGTACCCTGCCTCACCATTTGGACCACTTACGGTCTGAAGGCTGCATCCTACTCCTGGGTCCAAAAAGACAGGGGTCACAGCTAGGGTCTACCATGGTATACCAGTGGGAACTTTGAAGTAGGAGTAAACTTTAAAAGAAGGGCCTTACAGATTGTTATACTGACAGTCATTAAGGATAATGTTACATCCTCTGAAAAACCTTACAATACGGAGAATATGAGGGAACACAAAGAGTATGAGGGAACACGCTGCCTGAACAGCTAGTTCTAGGGAAACTTGTTTGTAAAAAATACATTAGAATATAATGTAACAATTAATATTTTCCTCTGTTGATGGCACTGGTGAATTCTGGCTTTTAGCTAGGATTGCTCCAGTCCTTTTCTTGCTGTCTGTCCCCAGTCAAAATTAACCACTAGTGCAACAGGAGTCAAAAGTCATGTTATGGTGAAACCCCGTCTCTACTAAAAATACAAAAAATTAGCTGGGCATGGTGGCGCGTGCCTGTAAACCCAGCTACTCAGGAGGCTGAGGCAGGAGAATTGCTTGAACCCAGGAGGCAGAGGTTGCGGTGAGCCGAGATCGCGCCATTGCATTCCAGCCTGGGTAACAAGAGCGAAACTCCGTCTCAAAAAAAAAAAAAAAAAAAAAAAAAAAGTCATGTTAATCTCTGCCAACAAATACACAGTCAAAACAGGTTAACAGTTTATTGCAAGCCCATGGTGTTTCAAAATCACCAGGAAGCCATAAAAACTTTAAGTGTCCACCCTCATTCCCAGATATCTGAATTTGATTGATCTGAGTGGAGACTAGGCATCAAAATTTTTTCATAGAATTTTCTTTTAATTTCACAGAATCTTGTTATGTTTTCTTCTAACAGTTTTATAGTTTTACCACTTAACATTTATGTCTCAGTGTATTTTGGGATAATTTTTATATATGGTATAAGGTCTAGGTCTAACTTTATTCTTTTGCATCTAGATCCTTTAATAGCCCCAATACTATTTGCTAAAAGGCTATTCTTTTCCTATTGAAGTGTCTTGAGACCCTTGTCAAAAATCAGTTGACCATAGACACATGGGCTTATTTCTGGACTCTTGATTCTATTCCATTGATCTATCTTTATCCTTATGCCAGAACCACACAGTCTAGATTATTGTAGCTTTGTAGTAAGCTCCAAATTGGGAAATGTGAGACTTACAACTTTGCTTTTTTTTTTGTTTTGTTTTGAGAGGAGTCTCCCTCTGTAGCCCAGGCTGGAGTGCAATGGCGTGATCTCAGCTCACTGCAACCTCCGCCTCCTCGGTTCAAGTGATTCTCCTGCCTCAGCCTCCTAAGTAGCTGGGGATTATAGGCATATGCCACCATGCCTCGCTAATTTTTGTATTTTTAGTAGAGACAGGGTTTCACCATGTTGGCCAGGCTGATCTTGAACACCTGACCTCCGGTGATTCACCCGTTTTGATCTCCCAAAGTGCTGGGATTACAGGCATGAGCCACCACGTCCGACCTGTTGTTCTTTTTCAAGATTATTTTGATTATTCTGGGCCACTGCATTTCCATATGAATTTTAGGATCAGGTTGTAAATTTCTACCGAAAAAAAAAAAATCCAGCCTGGAGTACAGAATTGTGTTGAATCTGTATATCAGTTTGGAAAGTATTGCCATTTTAACAATATTAAGCCTTCCAATTCATTAACATGACATGTTTCCATTTATTTAGGCCTTCTTTATTTTCTCTCAGTGATGTTTTATGGTTTTCAGTGCATAAGTCTTGCAGCATCAATTTTTTTCAAGCTTTTCAGGTGATTATCATATGCGGTCATTGTTGAGGATTATTGCTTAAGTTCCCAAAGATGAGGAGCCTTTCTCATTGTCCCCCAAAATCACAAATCTTTGGTAGTCTGTCCATGTGTGGTCCTGCTAAGGACAGGGAAATAGGGTTTATTTTGATTAGGAAGACCTACTTCTGAGAGATGTCCATTTCATGACATTTCATTAGAAAACTCTGGTACTAGTATTTAATTATACCCTGCAGATAATCCTGGAGTCACAAAATCTTGAGAGGCCTAAGAATTTATTTATTCTGCTCCAGAGAGGTGAGAGTCCACCTTATACTAATATCTGCTAAGAGCAAATGTTCTTTGAACAATCTCCATCTATAACCCATTCCCGTATTAACTAACTCTCCTCTGAAAATATCTTCACCCACCTTCCCCAACTCACTACCTCTGCTTTCCTACTTATAACTAGATTTTCAACCCCTGGGCTCTCCACTCCATCTGTACCAAATCCATGATCTTTCTAAATTCCTGTTATCGTAACTTCAGGCCATTTCTCAGTGAATCTAAGGAACATCTATTCACCATTTTGAGTATGAAGACTAGAAAGCTCCTGTTGTTTGTTTTGTTGTTGTTTGGTTGGTGGGTTTGATTTGGTTTCGATTGATTTTTTTTCCTCTGGCTCTTGATTTTTGCCTTTCTGACACATACTATTTTCTAGGTTTGGCAAAACTACTATGACATCTAAATGGAATGAAATGACCTCTCACCTTAATACCATGTTTTATGATCACATTAATGGCTAAGGTACACCATGAGTAGCTGGAGGTGTTGACTTAGGATGCTATCCTGACAAATTGCCAGTCTGTCTTCCAATAAGCTTTGATTAACGTCAACACATTGATCCATCTGTGGCCATAGTCTGCCCCTGATTCCACAGCTCTCCCTTTGAGACAGAGTCTTGCTCTGTCACCCAGGCTGGAGTGCAGTGGGGTAATCTCAACTCACTGCAACCTCTGCCTTCTGGGTTCAAGCAATTCTCATGCCTCAGCCTCTCGAGTAGTTGGGATTACGGGTGCACACCACCATGCCCAGCTAATTTTGTATTTTTAGTAAAGACAGGGTTTCACCATGTTGGCCAGGCTGGTCTCAAACTCCTGACCTCAAGTGATCAGCCCACCTCAGCCTCCCAAAATGCTGGCATTACAGGTATGAGTCACTGTGCCTAACCTCCCTTTCCATTCTTGACCTCCGGGCCTCTCTAGGTCTTGACATCATCAGCAACTCTGCAATTCTAGTCCATGTAAACTACCTGGAGCTGGAGATGCAGACTGGATTTCCTGAATATTGATGAAGAAATTACCTTTTCAGACGGGACTGAAAAATAGGCCTGAGGTGCTTGTCTTTTTCCTCCTCCAAATGCAAATGATGAATGATGCCACAAGCAACATGACATTCTTTCATGACCTATCCAGATACTGAAAACAATCTAGAAATGTTTTATAGAAAAAACAAGAAAATAGTACCCCAGATCTTTTCTCTTGATTTGGTGTTCATAAAAGCATTTTATCCATCATATCTGTCATTTAGAATTTCAAAAATTGCAAAACCAGGGTAAAACAAAGCGCCTGTCTAATTTTAAACTTTATTTAAAAATCACGACTAGTTGTTTTTCAGTACATTTCTCCACAGGTATATTAATCAGGCAAGGAAGTATTATGATTGAAGAATAAGTTTAGGTAAAACTTAATTTAATTATTTTAATGTGCCATCTGTTGAATTTTTAAGTAGTAGCAATAACATAATTAGCATTAGTGCAAATTTCATGTATATCATTGCTTTGGTTTACTAATAATGTGTATTGTTATTATTAATATAAGTGTTCACAGCATCATTCTTATTAATTAACCACTTATGTATCTTTTGCCTACTCCTTCATTCCTGCTATACATCTATCTACATTTCTCATTTAAAAGAAATGAGAAACTACAATGCATTACAATGATTTTCAATTTTTAAAATTATTAACAGTATCTCAATTTTTAAAATTATTAACAGTGAGGTCTTATTTGGGGCTTTGGAGAAAATTGGCCAAGATTCATGCTTATATTTTCCACTGAAGAAAGCAGACAAGCTATGTAAGAAGTGACAGTGATTCTATCAAAGGGATAATCTTGGATCTGCTCTGATTGTTTAAGATCCTAAACTGATACAGCATTTCCCTATTATCAATAAAATATTAATTACAACATGCTTCATAGTTAAAGGCTGAGGTTGAGATCCTCTGGTCTACACTAATGGTCTCCAATTTGTTCTTTATGTACCTCCATCATTTAAAAAAAATGCAAGCATACAAAAATGACATGTAGTTATTTTTAAAGTATATAGATGTATCATTGTTCTGATATATTCTGTACACAGAGAGAATAGAAAACATTAAGGGGTGACATAAAAATAAATATAAATTAAACTCTAAAATCTTGTTCCATCCATATGGATTGTATTGTACAGAGGTTGGTAAGTTTATTTTTTCCCCTCTAACTTCCAGCAAAAATGAAGCAGGGAGTTGTTTCAAGGTCTACCAGGGAATACAAAGTTTCTGCTCTCATATTTTGCTCTTTGGTAAGGAACTCAAAACTATTAAAGACCAGGTTAGTTGTTTGCTTATGCATGTAATCTATGTTACATGGGTGTTAGAGGGATTTTGGGTTCCCTCCAGAAGATCCCAGATTGGATTAATTTTGACCTCTCCTATGAACTCCAGAAAGAAGATAAAAATGAGTTGTTATAGAAGCTTCAGCTTTTTCTTTTATCTCCCCACTCTCTTTCCATGGACGAAATAGCACAGAATTTTATGCAGCTTTCATGGTCTTTTCCTTTTGACAAAAAACATCATAGTGACGGGCCTTTATGAATTGTCTATAAAAAAAGGTGTGTCATGAGATTCTTCATAGAAGTACCCATTAGACTTTTGATCTCTTCGGTGTTTTGTTGTTTCCTTTATTTTAGTCTCCAGAGTAAATTGTACGGAAATTGCAGTCAACCATGGAAAGGCTTTTATTTCATTCTCAAAGGAACTGAACCAATGGTGATTCATTTACGTTTTCCTTCCTTGCTTTTTTTTAAAAAACTGTTTTCTTCTAATTATAAAAGAAATACCTGTGATTATTAAAATTTTTGAAAAATACATAAAAGAACAAAATTAAAGCTATAATGCCATTAATTTAAGATAATACCAAGATAGTAAATTTTTCTATGAAAAATAAATGTTTTTCAAAATTAGGATCACATTCAATTTACCATTTTATTTCATCATTATTTGTTAATACCTAACCATAATGAGTATTTTTTCATGTCATAAATTTTTCAAAATACTAATTTCTATTTCATTTTTAAGTTCAGGGGTACATGTGCAAGTTTGTTATATAGGTAAACTTGTGTAATGGGGGGTTTGTTGTACAGATTATTTTGTCACCCAGGTATTAAGACTAGTGCCCATTAGTTATTTTTCCTGATCTTCTCCCTTATCCCACCCTCTGCCCTCAAGTAGACCGCAGCATTTGTTTTCCCTCTCTGTATGTCCATATGTTGGCTTATCATTTAGCTCCCGCTTAAGTGAGAACATGCAGTATTTGGTTTTCTGTTCCTGTGTTAGCTTGTTAAGGACAATGGCCTCCAGCTCCATCCATGTTCTTGCAAAGGACATGATCTTGTTATTTTTTGTGGCTGCATAGTATTCCACAGTATATATGTATGACATTATCTTTATCCAGTTTACCATTGATGGGCATTTATGTTGATTCCACATCTTTGCTATTGTGAATAGTGCTCCAGTGAACATATGCATGCGTCTTTATGATAGACCCATTTATATTTCTTTGGGCATATAATCAGTAATGGGATTTCTGGGTTGAATGGTAGTTCTGTTTTTAGGTCTTTGAGAAATCACCACCCTGCTTTCCAAAATGGCTGAACTAACTTACATTCCCACCAATAATGTATAAATGTTCCTTTTTCTTTGCAATCTCACCAGCATCTTTTATTTTTTGACTTCTTAATAATAGCCATTCTGACTGGTGTGCGATGGTATCTCATGTAGTTTTGATTTGCATTTCTCTAATGATTAGCAATGTTGAGCTTTTCTTCATATGTTTGTTGGTCACACGTATGTCTTCTTTTGAATAGTGCCTGTTTGTGTTCTTTGCCCACTTTTTAATTTTTTTTCCTGTAAATTTGCTTAAGTTCCTTATAGATGCTGGATATTAGACCTTTGTCAGATGCATAGTATGCAAATATTTTCTCCCATTCTGTAGGTCATCTGTTTGCTCTCTTGATAGTTTCTTTTGCTGTGCAGAAGCCCTTTAATTAATCCCATTGGTCAATTTTTGCTTTCATTGCAATTGCTTTTGGTGTCTTTGTCATGAAATCTTTGCCTATTCCTAAGTTCATAATGGTATTGCCTAGGTTGTCTTCCAGGGTGTTTATAGTTTTGGGTTTTACAATTAAGTCTTTAATCCATCTTGAATTAATTTTTGTCTATGTTAAAAGGATCCAGTTTCAATCTTCTGCATATGGCTGGCCAGTTATACCAACACCATTTATTAATGGGAGTTCTTTCTACATTGCTTGTTTTTAGCAAAAGCCTAATTTTTAATGACTGCAAACTATTTCATCAAATGACTTTTTTTTCTTTCTTTTTTTTTTTTGAAATAGAGTCTTGCTCTGTCTCCCAGGCTGTAGTGCAGAGATACAATCTCAGCTCACTGCAACCTCTGCCTCCCTGCCTCAGCCTCCTGAGTAGCTGGGATTACAGGCACATGCCATTGTACCTGGCTAACTTTTGTGTTTTTTGTAGAGATGAGTTTTCACCATGTTGGCCAGGCTAGTCTCGAACTCCTGACCTCAAGTGATCCACCTGCCTCAGCCTCCCAAAGTGCTAGGATTACAGGCACATGCCACTGTACCTGGCTAACTTTTGTATTTTTTGTAGAGATGAGTTTTCACCATGTTGGCCAGGCTAGTCTCGAACTCCTGACCTCAAGTGATCCACCTGCCTCAGCCTCCCAAAGTGCTGGGATTACAGGTGTGAGCCACTGCACCTGGCCAAGTGAATATATTTTAATCTAGGCATTCCCTCATGATAAATACTTAGGCTATTTCTAATTTTTTGGTACTGTTTTTGTGGTGGTAGGCATGCTTATATGTATATATTTTATTGCATCTCTGATTATTTGTTTAGGGTATATCCCAAGAAGTTTAATTCCTTAGTAAAGAATTTTTGTATAATTAATACTCTTAAAAATATTATTAAGTTGCTTTCCTGAAAGCTTCCACTAATTACACGTCAATTAATGATGTATGAAAAGTGCATGTCAAACAAATACTTAATATTTGACTGGAAAGGGGAATCAGAAATAATTCTACAGTCTTAGAAGTTTGGTTTCACTGTATTTGTGTGTATGTGTGTGAAAATTTATTGAATATTACATTTATTATTTTTGCCTTTTACTGTATGTGTACTATTTCTCAATATTTTTATATTTTAATTTTTGTATTTACCACTTTGATAGATGGGATTACTATAGCTTTTTTTTCCTTTCATCTTACCAACTGAGTCACTATGCCTAAGACAGAGATCACCAAATTTCTTTATTTGACCATCCATATATACATTTTTTAACAATTGGAATTTTGTACACTGATCATTGAGGGAAAGCCTTATTTGTTCTGTATCTATAAAACAACATTAAATCTCCTTGGTGGATATTATTTTTGAAAGGTGTAACTTATCTCCTCTCATCTTATTCATTGTTCACATGTTTTGTTATATTCTCCAGATAATGTATATTAAATAATTTTTAAGAGTATATGGCCAGGCACAGTGGCTCACGCCTATAATCCCAGCACTTTGGGAGGCCAAGGCAGGTGGATCATCAGGTCAAGAGATCAAGACCACCCTGGTCAACATGGTGAAACCCCGTTTCTACTAAAAATACAAAAAATTAGCTGGGCATGGTGGCACACGCTTGTAGTCCCAGCTACTCGGGAGGCTGAGGCAGGAGAATTGCTTAAACCCAGCAGGCGGAGGTTGTGGTGAGCCGAGATCAAGCCATTGCACTCCAGCCTGGGTAACAAGAGTAAAACTCCATCTCAAAAAATAAAAAAGTATATAAGCTCTGAAACTCTAAGTATCAAAGTTATTAGCATCTCAAACTTGAGTGCATGTACAAATCCTCCTAGGGTTCTTTCCTCTGTGTGTGGTAAAAAACACATGACATAAAAATTACCATCTTAATTGTTTTTATGAGTATAGTTCAGTGGTATTAAATACATTTACAGTGTTGTGCAACATATCACTAGAACTTTTTCATCTTGCAAAACCAAACTTCTATACTCCTTGAACAACAACTCTATATTTTCCCTTTCTGCAACCCCTGGCAACCACCATTTTACTTTCTGTTTCTATGGATTTGACAACTCCAGGTACCTCATATAAGTGGAATCATATCATATTTGTCTTTTTGTGACTGGTTTATTTCACTTAGCCTGTAGCATGAAGAAATATTTCCTTCTTTTGAAAGGCTGAATAATTTTCCATTGTAGGTATAGATCACTTTGTGTTTATCCATTCACTCTTTGATGGATATTTGGGTTGCTTTCACTTCTAGGGTATTGTGAATAATGCTGTGATGAACTTGGGTGTGCAAATATCTCTTTGAAATCCTCCTTGAAATTATTTTGGGTATACATACAGAAGCAGGATTGCTGAATCAGGCAGTAATTCTATTTTGAATTTTTTGAAGAACCTCCATACTGTTTTCCATAGCAGGTATACAATTTACAATCTTGCCAACAGCGCACAAAGGTTCCAACTTCTTCGCATCCTCACCAACACTTGTTATTTTGTTTTGTTTTGTTTGATAGTGGCCATCCTAATGGATGTCAGATATTAAGTTGATGCAAAATTAATTACGGTTTTTACCATTACTTTTAGTGGCAAAAACTGCAATTACTTTTGCAACAACCTAATAATATTTCACATGGTTTTGATTTGCATTTCTCTAATGATTAATGATGTTGAGTGTCTTATCATGTTTGTTGGCCATTTGTATATCTTCTTTGGAGAAGTATCTACTCAAGTACTTTGCCTATTTTAAAAAATGGATTATTTATTTTGTTACTGTTGAGTTACAGGAGTTCTTTATATCTTCTGGATATTAACCCCTTATCAGATACATGATTTACAAATATTTTCTTCTCTTCTGTAGGTTGCTTTTTCACTATGCTTATTGTTTCTTTTGATGCACAATAGTTTTCATGTTTGATATAGTCCTGTTTGTCTATTTTTGTTTTTGTTCCCTGTGTTTTGGGCATCATATTCAAGAAATGATTGCCAAATTCAACATTATTAAGTTTTCCCCTTATACTTTCTTCTAAGTATTTTACAGTTTTAAGTCTTTGAACAATTTTGACTTAATTTTTGTATATGGTATAAGGTAAGAGTCCAACTTCACTCTTTTGCAGGTGGCTATCCAATTTTCCCAACACCATTAGTTGAAAAGGCTGTTCTTTTCCCATTGTGTGATCTTGGCACCCTTGTCAAACATCACTTCGTCTCATATTCATGAGGGCTTACTTCTAGGTTCTCCATCCTGTTCTATTGGTCTAGATGTCTGTGTTTATGGCAGTATCACAATATTTCATAGTATACCACCACCTCCTATAGTATTTTTGGACGATAAATAAGATCAAACACTTTATTTTTAGAGACAAGGTCTCACCCTGTCAGCCAGGCTGGAATGCAATGGCATGATTATAGTTCACTGCAGCCTCCAACTCTTGGGCACAAGCCGTCCTCCAGCCTTAGCCCCTGGAGTAGCTAGGAGTACAGACACACATCAACGTCAGCTTTTTTTTTTTTTTTTTAATTTTTGAGACAGGATCTAACTATATCACCTAGGCTGTTCTCCAACTCCTGGCCTCAAGCAATCTTCCCGCATTGGGAGGCCCCATAAAAAGGCCTCCCAAGGTGCTGAGATTGCAGGCATGAGCCACCATTCCCAGCCTACTTTTTAAAATGTATTGAATAATTGTATTTCCTTTTTGGCAAATTATCTGTTCCTATCTTTTTCAATTTTAAGTTAGGGTTTGGCATTTTTAAAAATTGGACTGAAAGAGTTAATTTTATGTTGTAGTAGATGCCTACTGGCCTACCTGCCTAATATCCCTTATTAGGAATTGCCCTCCCCTCTATGGATGGTTGTAGCAGGGCAGCCATACGATCACAGTGAAATTCCCACCCCCCCCACCTTTGCCCTGACCAAAGTCAAGTGCTCCTGGATGGGCATCAGGCCAGACTGAGTCATTCACAGCCTCCCCAGGGACTTGGAGTGAGAATCAACAGAATTAGGTTATTCTTCCCCTGGGTAACTGGACCAGTTATGGTAAAGCTTGAATGCTGCTAGAGCCCTTTGTTCACCATGTGCTCTGAGAAACAGAGATGGGGTTCTATGTAGAGAGGCAAGTATGAAGCAGAAAACAGAGAAAGAGAACAACCTCAGGTGCTTATAACACTCCGGTCCTTGGTTTTATGGTCCAGCTCCCTCCCCACCCTGAGCCAATTTTAACTTTAGTTCAAATGGTACTCTGTTACTTGCAATAAAAGTACTAATTAATAAGTATATTTATTCAATCATTTAACAATAAATACTGAATACCATATGCAGGCACTGCCCTAGATGCTGGAAATATAGGAGTGATCAAAGTAGACTCTGTCCCAAACTTACATTCCAGAGTCAGGGAGACAGAAAACAGAGGAATGAGCAAACATATAGTGTCAGTGGCGATCAGCAGTATGAGGAAAAACAAAGCAAGTGCCAGGGGAGGGGCAGCGCTGCTGAAACAGCACCAGAGAGGGCTGAAGAAAGTGAAGAGAGCCTTGAGGCAGAAGGAGCAGCAAAAGCAAAGGCCCAGGAACAGGAGTGTGATGGGTTGCAGGTACAATGGCCAGCGTGGCTGCAGTGGAGTTGTTAAGAGAAAGTGTAGGAAGAGACGAGGTCGGAGAGGTAGCCATAAGGCTTTGAGGCCACTAGAAGGACTTCGGCTTCTACTTGGAGTGTGATGAAAGTCACTGAAAGGATCTGAATAGGGGAGGGAAATAATCTGCTGTGTGATAAATAACCACTCTGTCTGAATCTGTCATGTCTGATGAGGAAGAGCCTCTATTTAATTGGGATGATGCTGGGTTTTGATATACAGAAGCAAGACCTCATGTGGGGCTATGCCATTCTTCCCCTGCAATTGTATAACTCAGAAACCCTGTGAATGAGTTTTACTTTTCTCCATGCTCAAAATATAATCTTTTGGCCGGGTGCGGTGGCTCACGCCTGTAATCCCAGCACTTTGGGAGGCCGAGGCGGGTGGATCACGAGGTCAAGAGATTGAGACCATCCTGGTTAAAATGGTGAAACCCCGTCTCTACTAAAAATACAAAAAATTAGCTGGGCATGGTGGCGCATGCCTGTAATCCCAGCTACTCAGGCGGCTGAGGCAGGAGAATTGCCTGAACCCAGGAGGCGGAGGTTGCGGTGAGCCAAGATCGCGCCATTGCACTCCAGCCTGGGTAACAAGAGCGAAACTCTGTCTCAAAAAAAAAAAAAAATCTTTTCTTTTATGACCTCTTTCTTTGTTTATGCTTAGAATATTCCTCTCTATAAAAATTAACAATGTCTTAATCTACATTTGCAAATAAAACGTATATCTTAGGGCTGGGCGTGGTGGCTCACGCCTGTATCCCAGCACTTGGGAGGCTGAGGTGGGTGGATCACGAGGTCAAGAGATCAAGACCATTCTGGCCAACATGGTGAAACCCCGTCTCTACTAAAAATACAAAAATTAGCTGGGCGTGGTGACATCCACCTGTAGTCCCAGCTACTTGAGAGGCTGAGGCAGGAGAATTGCTTGAACCCGGGAGGTGGAGGTTGCAGTGAGCCGAGATCACGCCACTGCACTCCAGCCTGGCGCCTGGCGACAGAGCAAGACTTTGTCTCAAAAAAAAAAAAAAAAAAAGTATATCTTATGGTTATATGGAAATTTTTTTCTGAACTTCAATGGATACAAAGATGTCTGGAATTTGCGAAGTCAAAACACTGAAATTAAGTTTGGTTTAGTTGTTGTTTTACATAATCTTTTGTTTAAAAATATCATCTGTTGATAAACCTTTATTCCATCATTGGATTGTGATATTTTGTTCACATATAGAGAGATAGGTATACAGATAATGTTTTAGACTGTTTTATTCTTTTACATTAATTCCTGTTTTGACTCTCATATCGATACCACAAAATTTTTAAAATTGAGGCTGTGTGCTTCAATTTTATATACAGTTGTTCATTTTAACATATAGTGGAATAAGAAAAAAAATCTTAATTTTTCTCTTCAGTCTCTTCTTCCAAGTGAATTAGAATCATATTCTCAAATTCTAATAATGAAACAACACTTCACTGGAATTTTTGATTGGGATGGACTTAATTTATAAAATTAATTTATAAAATTAATTTGGAAATGATTTGTTTATCCTTTACAACAATTCGTTTTCTTACCAAGGAATATACACTCTCCATTAATCTCAATCTTCTTTTATATTTCTTAATAAAGTTGTGGTCATATAGATCCTGTACGTTCTGGGATGTTTCATTTTTCCGCTGTTATTAAAAACGTAGTTGTTTTCATCAAAGTCTTCTAATCAATAATTGCTTAGATATTGGAAAACTGGGCATAACTCCAGCCGGATATTTTACTCCACTTCATTTGAGGGGTGTCCTCTTATTTACTTTTTAATTATACTCATTAAGTACTTCCTAATAATAAAGCTTTTCATAAGAAAGTCTTCACAGTTTCATTTGGTTATCTGTTTTATAGTCTCAAAACATTAACAATGGAAGTTCTTCCTTGAGAAGTCAAAATTTCCTCTTTGAGATTTGTTTTCTCTTATATGAATCTGGCACATATCGAGGTGGGATCCTCATATTAGTAACCACGACACCTCTTTTTCTCAAGTTGTTACTACTATCTATTTGATAATTATTACTAATTTATAATTATGCAACTAATGCTTGAATACATCTCCTTGTAAAAACAATTGATACTTTGATATTTGATTTTTTGATATTGTCAAACTACATAATGTCCTGCAATTTACTTTTTTTACTCAAATGGATGATAAGACGAGCTGTCCATCTGGGTACTTATTAGTACCCATTAGTACTTCCTTTTTCTTGTTGCGTGATATTCTACAATATGACTACACTAGCTTATTAGCCATTCCCCATAAATTGAGGTTGTTTTCAATTTTTCCTGACCCCATGCAATGTTGTAGTAAACATTTGCATATTTGCTCCTTTGATCTAGATCGTAAGATGATAGAATAGAAATTCTCATTTTTCATTGAGTTCCTAACCTATTTTCAAGGTCGTAGACTTTAGATCTTCATTATTTTTTGCACTTTAAAATAGTATTGAGACCCAGAGTTATACTCTCAGATGTGAATGGGTTAACATGCAGATCTGGGCAGTTGTTTTCATTATTGGGCAGGGTGATTCCTGGAAACATCATGCGAGCAAGCTCTTGCTTGCTGTTTGTTTTTTACCCTGTGCCGTTTGTCTTGGAACATTTCTGAAGTTGTTCAGTTTCTGCACATCTAAATAAATGACTGTTTCTGGGTACAGGTCGGTTGGTGGTTTTAAAAATCTGGACATGGGCCTCTGTTTTTGGAGGACTCAGTTCTGTGTACTTGGTCAAACCATACAAGAGAGCCTTATGTAAGGAACCATTCATTACACCTCTCAAATGGGCCGTAGGAAAGAAGCAATTTCACTCCAACCCACTGGTTATTACTATAGGGCTTGGATTGAAGTTGAAGTTAGTGAGAGAAGCATTAGTCCTACTTATTTTGCATGGTTTAAATTCTGCTCTCCAATGTCTCAGCAATACAAATCACCCTAAAATACCTGGAGTATTCCTCCTTGATTTATTTCTTTATCCAGTGCTATGTGTATTTGTTTATACCTCCCACCCCGACAGAGTAGAGTAGCCTATACACCTAGAGTTAGGAGAAATGATGATGGAAGGGAGAGATCCTAAAATATTTCTGATTAATATAGAGTACATTTTAACTAAGCAATACCTTAAAATTATTTTTACTTTGAAGTCAGGCAGATCTAAGCTTAAGTCCCAGTTTTACTTGTTCATAATGAGCAAATATTTATAAACAATCTTAAGACCTCAAGGCAATCACATAATTGTTTGAGACTGGGTTTTCAAATCTGGAGAATGGGTATACTAATATATAACTCACATAAGTTAATATAAGAGCTTGTAGTGAGCATTCAACCAGTGGTACCTATTATTTTTAAGGCAAGAATTTGGTATGAAATACCACCAGGGGCCAGGTGTGGTGGCTCGCACCTGTAATCCCAGCACTTTGGGAGGCCAAGGCGGGTGGATCACGAGATCAGGAGCTCAAGACCAGCCTGGCCAATATAGCGAAACCCCATCTCTACTAAAAATACAAAAATTAACTGGGCATGGTGGTGCACGCCTGTAGTCCCAGCTACTCAGGAGGCTGAGGCAGGAGAATTGCTTGAACTCAAGAGGCAGAGCTGTAGTGAGCTAAGATCACGCCACTGACTCCAGCCTGGGCGACAGAGCTAGACTCTGTCTCAAAAAAAAGAAGTACCACTTACCACTAGGGGATATATTTATCATATGTTGATTTAGGCAAATCCTCCATACCATTCTTCTAAGACCCTACAAAAGCCTGAATTCTCAAAGAATGATTCAGTTGCATTTCTCATACTTTCAAGACTAATGCAGGGAAACTGCAGACATCTTAAGATCATTAATAATGATCCTGAAAAGCAAGGCTTTACTTTACTTTCCAAAACATCAATTCCTTGCCTCTTCATTTATCTGACAAACATTTATTAAACACATATTATATGTTGGGTACAGTGTGGATATTATGAGGCATGGATTAGCAAACTACTGCCTGTGGGTCAGCTCTGGCCATTATCTCTTTTTGTAAATAAGTTTTATCAGAACATGCCCATTTGTTTATCTATTTTCTATGGCTATGACAGAGACCACATGTGGCTTACAAAATTTAAATTTAACATTCACTCTCTAGCCCTTTACAGAAAAAAATTTGCTGGCTCCTGTAAAAAGATGTACGGAGATGGCTTCTATCTTAACATGATTTACAATTTTGTTGCAGATGTAAGTCATGCACACAAAGTTGGATGTCAATACAAGCCTCCATATGATTAATAGTTAGATGGCATTAGGAAAAAACAAAAATTGATGACTGTATGCTGGAGTGGTTAAAAGAGGCTTGATAGAGAATGTGACACTTGAACTGGAGATTGACAAGTGGGATAGATTTGTGTAAATGATGAGAAAAGAAAAAAGATTGACAGATATAGCAGTGATTTTCAGGACCAGGGTATGGTATTTGTTAGATGACAGCCAAATGTGGTCATGACACTCTGCTGCTCCAAACACCTTAGCCTTGCTTATGAGACCTTGAATGATGTGGCCTTGCTTCTCTCTTCAGCCTCTCCTCCTGAAATTGCCCTACCCTACACACACACATGCACACACACATGCACAGACACGGATACACACATGCCCACTCTTGTATTCCACATTCCATTCTGATTCAGATTTTTTCAGTTACTCCAATCCATTAGGTTCTCATCACCAGGCCATTAAATACACTGTTTTATTTTTTGGACTGGTACACAACTTGTTGCCTAACCCTACTCAATCTTTGTGTCTCACATGAGATATGAGATATCACTTTCTCTAAGAAAGTCCTCTAACTTCTCCAAGGCTGGATTAGGTGCAGTTTTATGGGTTCCTATCACATCTGTGCTTCATTACATCCAGTGTTTCTTCTGCCTTTGCCATGCTCAAGTCACTTGTCTGCATCTTTGAGTAAACAATAAGCTCTTTGAGTACAGAAACCATATACTATATTTTATCACAGCACCACCACATAGAAGGCATCCACTACATTCTTTTCTTTTCTTTCTTACTTTTTTTTTTTTTTTCTGAGACATAGTCTCACTCTGTTGCCCAGGCTGGAGTGCAGTGGCCCAATCTCGCCTCACTGCAACCTCTGCCTCCCAGGTTCAAGTGATTCTCATGCCTCAGTGTCCCAAATAGCTGGGATTACAGGTACATGCCACCATGCACCTGACTTATTTTTGTATTTTTAGTAGAGATGGGGTTTCACCATGTTGGCCAGGCTGGTCTTGAACTCCTGACCTCAAGTGATCTGCCCACCTCGGCCTCCCAAAGTGCTGGGATTATAGGCCTGAGCTACCATGCCCAGCCTCCAGTACCTTCCTGAATATACAAATGGACTGGAGTACAAAAAATGGAGGTGTATTTTTAGTGTAGTAATCTGACCAATTGGTCCAGGCAGAAAATTTATAATGGGGATTTACGGAAAGTAAATTCAGGAAATAAGGCTATTTCAGATTTTAGAAACTCTTGAACATTCAGGTTAAGAGATTGATCTTGATCCTGTGAGCAGTGAAGAGCTATTGAACATTTTAACTCCATGAAATGACATAATTAAAATGTTTGCTTCAGAATATTAGTTTGTCAGTAGAGTGCTTGATAGAGAAAATTAATAAGAGATTGCAGGAGGGAGATTACACTTGAAACTTCACTTTCTCCGGTGTGAGGAAAAAAACTTGAGAATAGAGCTGATAATTATGACACTGAGAGCTTTGCAAGCTTCCTAATTGGGAGACCAAGTCTTCTTACTCTTATTTCTATCCATTGCAACCAATATAATGGCTTGCATTTCACTGATGCTCTGTAGTAGTCACTAGGTGACTAAATGAGGTACATAAAAAAGGACAGATGCACAGAGTTTGAAAAGGAAAACTTGGTAAGACTTGACTGGTTGCCTTTGTAAGGTTGTCAAGTAGAAAATGTTTCTATTGCCAGAAATAAGGGAGATAGGAAGAGGATCCAATTTAGGAAAAAGGTAAGTCTAGGAATCCACATTTTACAATGTATCTTTTTTCTAAGAGGGGTGGACCAAAAGCAATTCATTCTCATAACGTCCATAAGGCTGAGAAGCAACTCATAATGTTACCCCTGTCCTTCTCACCTTTAATGGCTAGAGGAAAGTTGCCAGATAAAAACCAGGAAGGACTGTCCTAAGAACAGTAGTCTAAATCCCTTCTGGCATGATTATCCAAGACTAAGAACACACCGTCTCTATACTTGCACTAAAAAGCAAATCCTGTCTTTGAATAAGAGCATCATGACACTCTGGATGTATTACTCACTCTTCAACTTTTCAACTAGGTTGAAGGAGATGAAACTCTAATTGCCTGCCATCTAGGTAAACAGCAATAGTAAAAGGAAATAAAAACCATGCTGCTCTTAATAGAATTCTCAGGTTGGTTGTTTCCAAAGAATGCTTACTTGGGTAAAGAAGTGAAATGTGGCACAAATGGTTAGATGACACCAAAATAAAGGGGCTCCAGTGAAGCCTAGTGATATGTGTAGTACAACTTGGGGTTAAGTGAATAGTAATTATTATTACAGGTCACCTGTGGGTGCATTTGTGAGAGAAAGGAATTCTGGCAGACAGTCTGGCTGTGTAATGCCTGAGGCGAGTGCCATGGTTATTCATTCATACACAAATATTTATAGCGTGCCTACTCTCTGTATGACATCGTGCTAAATATTCTGGAGATAGGAAAAGATAATAAATACCAATATGAGTAAAGCATTTCCAGAGCTCAAAAAGAGCTTGCAATCTACCCTGGCAGACAAAGCACATCACTGGAGAAGGAAAACAATGTAAAATTGTAATGAAACATGCATCATAAGAAGTATCGCAAGATACTATACTACTATTTAACAGGATATGGAAAAATCCGGAGGTGATCTGAATTTGTAAGACAGAGAGAGCTCACTCTTTGTTGGAAGAAAGTTCTTATGAAGGAGAAGAGAGCTAGGCTGGATTATTTTGCTATTATCTAAACATGCCTTGAAGCTAAGCAAAAAGATGCCAAATGGTCACCAAGAGATAAAAGAATTAAACAACAGACTGCCTGGCTTGTACAACCCAACATCCAGTCTGAACTCTTTTCCTCTGAGTGGCCCAGTTGTTTTGATCGTGCATACCCTCAGTCTACCATTGTATCCTTTATAGTTTTAGGACCGTAAATTTACTGAATTTACTGTTTAACGACTGGTGTGGGCTGCACGATGGCTCACGCCTGCAATCCCAACATTTGGGCAAGAGAATCACTTAAGTTCAGGAGCTCAAGACCAATCTGGGCAACTTAGTGAGCTCTCGCCTCTATTTAAATAAAATTAAAAATAAAAAAAAATAAGGACTGGTGTGAACCTTTAGTTCATCATGACGAAGGGTTAGCTAAATCCCTGGATAATTAATCAGCAAATGAAAGCCATTTTACCTTAGAATTCTGGATTGTCAAATTACATCAGGCAGGATCCAACAGACAAACAAAACATGCTAGACCTGATGTGTGACCTCAGGGCTAAGACTCAGAGATCAGATAAGAGGTCAAAGGCTGCCAATTCCTCATCTGTGCAGAGCTCTGGTAGGCAGGAAGTACACTAGGGTAGGATACAGGGAAGTGTTCTCACCCCTTCCTTCCTGTAAGTGAAGAAAGACAATTTTGGGCACAGAACCACATAAAGTTGCTCATTTTCTATTCCAATCCAGAAACTATGAGAAATTTAAAATCCAATACAAGCTTTCTAACATCATGGTTCTTATAAAATCTAGGTGAGCAATTTTGAGGTTTTTCTACTTAAAGCATAGGAGAGTTAGCTGGGTGTGGTGGCTTATGCCTGTAATCCCAGCACTTTGAGAGGCGAAGGCTGGTGGATCACCTGAGGACAGGAGTTCAAGACCAGCCTGGTCAACATAATGAAACCCCCATCTCTACTAAAAGTACAAAAATTAGCCAGGCAGTCTGGTGGACTCCTGTAATCCCAGCTTATTGGGAGAGTAAGGCAGGAGAATCTCTCAACCTAGGAGGCGGAGATTGTAATGAGTGGAGTTCTCACCAATGGACTCCAGAAAGGGCTCCAGAAAGCCATCTAGACAATGTGATCTGAAATGAGCAGAGTAACAGGAGGAATTTGAGATGCAAAGGAAAAATCCTCAAAGACGGGCACCACCACGCCTCTCGTTCAAGCCTCCTCTGCTTGCAACGTCTTCCTGTGTCCCTTTAAACCACACTACCGTTCCCTGCTCAAACCTCTGTAATTGCACATCACCTTATAAGCAGTGAGTCATAACAGCAGAGTCCTTATGGGCTTATCACCTCTTAGAGGCCCCAATACTGTTACAATGGCAATTAAGTTTCCAACACAGACACTTCTGGGGGACACATTCACACCCCAGCATTCACTTACCCATGTGAAACCCTCCTTAGACAGTGAGTTCACAGAGGGGTAGAGACTGTTTTAATCACCTTTGTATTCTCAGTGCCTATTTCATCCCTGACACATCATAAGGATTAAATACAAGTTATGAAATGAATGAGTCATTGAGAACAACCATTGGCAATGTTGTGGCCTACAGATATGCCTCTCGAATGTGAATTTGCAGAGTCCTGGCGCTCCAGTGGGGTATCTTGGGGACCACCATAGGAATGTGAGGGAACAAGTTCCCGAGTGCCCTTCTCCTCCTGTAACTTTCGGATCCAAGTGGCTCTGCTTTAATCTGTTTTATATATTAGGGGTATATCACATCTAGCTTTGTTTGAAAACTGTTTGAAAAATACTATATGTAGAAGGAAGAACTGGCCATGCTATAATACTATGCCACATGGGATCAACTGGTACAATATCAGCAGGACACTGTTACAGGACGAAGAGGAGTCAGGAAGGTCCAAGCATGGTCACAGCCTCAAGACAGGCAGTCAGTCCAGTGGCCAGTGGAGAGAAGAACTGCAGGACAAGGAGAAAGCTGGCCAAGGGGGACTTCTATGTCACCTTTCAAGGCTTCCCTGTGGTCTAGACTCTGGGCCACACTCCTTAACATAGCAGCAAATAAGCCCCACTTCCTCTCTTGTTCTTCCCACTCTCAAACTCTATATTCCAGCAACTCTTCTGCCAAATACAGCATGATCTTGCCTCAGGATTCCCTCTGCTTGTCAAGCCAGTCCTTCTTCAAGTCTCCACTGAAATTTTCCTGACCCACATCTTATCTTCCTCAACCTGGACAATGATGGGGGTCTTTTACTCCCTGTATTTATTTAGCATGCTTATCACAATTGCAATAATCTATTTAATGTATCTCCCCCAGCTTTCTTGCAGCTTCTCATAAGAGCGGGATGTTTATCGCTATAGTCCCAACAGCCAGCAGTGTAAGGCAGCTAGGAGATGCCCAATAAATTCTTAACCCATGTGGCTGGCAACCTCTAGGATGACTCCCAGTAATCCCCAGCCTCTAGTCTGCATAGCCTTGTGTAATCGTCTTACCTTAAGCAACTTGCTTCTCAATGATAGAATATGATGATGTTGAGGGTATGCCACTTGCATTATTGGGTTACAAAAGATTGTAACTTCCATCCTGCTAGTTACCGTCTTGGCTTACATGCTTCAATGAGGCAAGCTGCTGTGTCGGCAAAACTTACTCGGCAAGAAACTGAGGGTGCCTTCAGGAGAAGCTGAAGCTCTCAGTCCAACCACCTGTAAGGAACTGAATTCTGCCAACAATCACATGAGCTTGGGAGCAGATCCTTTCCCAGTAAGCCTTCTGATGAGATCCCAACATGTTTATTACAACCTTGTAAGAGATCCCAAAGCAGAGGACTCAACTAAGCTGTTCCCAGATTCTTGACCCTCAGAAACTGAGAGGTAATAAATATGTGCAGTCAAGACAAGGTTGCCCTCTCTTACCACTCCTATTCAACATACTATTGGAAGTTCTGACAGGGCAAGCAGGCAAGAGAAAGATATAAGGGGTATTCAAATAGGAAGACAAGAAGCCAAACTGTCTCTGTTTGCAGATGACATGATTTCATATCTAGAAAACCCCATTGTCTCAGCCCAAAAGTTTTTTAAGCTGATAAGAAACTTCAACAAGTCTCAGGATACAAAATCAATGTGCAAAAATCACAAGCATTCTTTTATACAAATAATAAACAAGCAGAGAGCCAAATCACGAATGAACTCCCATTTACAATTGCTGCAAAAAGAATAAAATACCTAGAAATACAGCTAACAAGAGAAGTGAAGGGCCTCTTCAAGAGGAACTATAAGTGATTGTTCAAGGAAATCAGAGACGACAAAAACAAATGGAAAAAGATTCTCATGGATAGGAAGAATCAATATTATAAAAACGGTCATACTACCCAAAGTAATTTATAGATTCAATGTTATTCTCATTTAACTACCATTGACATTCTTCACAGAATTAGAAAAAACTACTTTAAAATTCATATGGATCTAAAAAAGAGCCTGTATACCCAAGACAACCCTAAGTCAAAAGAACAAAGCTGGAGGTATCATGCTACCAGAGTTCAAAGTATATTACAAGCTACAGTAACCAAAATAGCATGGTACTGGTACAAAAACAGACACATAGACCAATGGAACAGAATAGAGAACTCGAAGTAAGCTCATACATCTACAACCATCTGATCTTTGACAAACCTGACAAAATCAAGCAATGGGAGAAGAATTCCCTATTTAATAAATGGTGCTGAGAAAACTGGATAGCCATATGCAGAAAATTGAAACTGGACCCCTTCCTGATACCTTATACAAAAATTAACTCAAGATGAATTAAAGACTTAAATAAAACTCAAAACTATAAAAACTCTAGAAGAAAATCTAGGCAATATCATTCAGGACCTAGGCACAGGCAAAGATATCATGATGAAAACATCAAAAGCAATTGCAACAAAAGCAAAAATTGACAAATGGGATCTAATTAAACTAAAGAGCTTCTGCACAGCCAAGGAAACTGTCATCAGAGTGAAGAGACATCCTACAGAATGGGAGAAATTTTTGCAATCTATCCATCTGACAAAGGTCTAATATTCAGAATCTACAAGGAACTTAAACAAATTTACAAGAAACAAACAACCCCATTAAAAAGTACACAAAGGAAATGAAAAGAGATTTTCAAAAGAAGACATTTATGCAGCCAACAAACGTATGAAAAAAAGCTCATCATCACTGGTCATTACAGAACTGCAAATCAAAACCACGATGAGATACCATCTCATGCCAGTCTGAATGGTGATTATTAAAAAGTCAAAAGATAACAGATGCTGGCAAGATTGTGAAGAAAAAGAAATGCTTTCACACTGTTGGTGGGACTGTAAATTAGTTCAACCATTGTGAAAGACAGTGTGGGGTTCCTTCAAAGACCTAGGGACAGAAATGCCATTCGACCTGGCAATCTCATTACTGGTTATATACCCAAAGAAATATAAATCACTCTATTATAAAGATACATGCACGTGTGTATGCATTACATCACTATTCACAATAACGAAGACATGGAATCAACCCAAATGCCCATCAATGACAGACTGGATAAAGAAAATGTGGTACATATACACCATGGAATACTATGCAGCCATAAAAATGAATGAGATCATGTTCTTTGCAGGGATGCAGATGGATCTGGAAGCCATTATCCTCAGCAAACTAGCAGGAACAGAAACCCCAAATACCACATGCTCTCACTTGTAAGTGTGAGCTGAATAGTGAGAACACATGGACACATGGAAGGGAACAACATAAATGGGGGGCGGAGGAAGGGAGAGCATCAAGATAAATAGCTAATGCATGTGGGGCTTAATACTTAACTCGATGGGTTGATAGGTGCAGCAAACCACTATGGCACATATTTACCTATGTAACAAATCTGCAGGTCCTGGCACATGTGTCCTGGAATTTAAAATTAAATTAAAATGTAAAAATAAATAAATAGTAAAAACATTTTTAAACAAATAAATAAATAAATATATGCAGTTTTAAGCCCCTAAATCTTGGGGATAATTTGTTATATAGCAACAAATAAATAATACAATATACAAATGCATGTATCTATAAATGAATGAATAAAATGGAAGACCTCACTAAAAGAAGGGGAAATTAAGCCCTGGGGGAAATAAATAGAGGTGCTAAGACAAAGACAATTGTTAATTCTTCCTGTTTGAATATGTTTTCTCCAGCTATAGAATCTGAAGGTGGGATTTTAGAGAAAACTCTGTCACAGTTTTAGGAGTCAGAAATCCATCAGGTCCACGGACATTTTATATACCTGGGCAATGTCTGACTTTGCTATAAGAATTTATGTTTGCAGATGAATATCAAAGCTGTATCTCTTGAATCTTAAATTCAGCTGATTAGTTTTAAAAAGTATGTCCTTGATGATGCCACTTTAGATCCAATTCATAACTTGTCAAAATGCATATTTCTGGCTTGGCTGACCTTTATTTTAAATGATCTGTATTTTAAATCTTGATCTGAGTGACCCTCTCAGTGTGACTCTGTCTCACATGTATTTGGCTGCAAGAAGAGTCTCATGATATTTTAATCTATGACTCTGAGGATGGAAAAGCATTAGTAAATTGAAATAGGTTTGTGAGCTCTGACTGTGTTTATAGGCCAGATGTAAATATAAAAATCCTTGTAGAGCTATAAATACCAGCTTTGTCAATACCTCTCATAATTTACAATTTCTCAGTGCATTTCAAAATGCCAGCTCTCTCTTGCATTTTCCCTAGATTGATTTTCTTGCTTCAGAGTGATAAAAGGGTACAGAAAAATAATGATATACTAAAGGGTGCATTCATGTTCCAACATTCCATTTTAATGGATGTGTACAAAGAAGTTTCTTTTCTGCTTTCTTAGGTCTCATCTTTTTTCTGCCCAGTTACACATGGGAAATATAATTGCTGATGGAGTTTCTCTTGTTTGTTTCAATATGAACTACTAATTACTTTATCACCATGACATTGTAACCTGTCCTAACATTTAAAGTTTGTTTATTCCCAGATAAAGAGTATTTGTTCTTCCTGCTATTTATAAGCACTTTCTTAATCTTCTCCTGGCAGTAAAATTTCATTCTGATTGCTCATCATTAAAAGCTCATGTTTGCGTATGGAAATGCATAAACACATCTAACAGCCTAATGTACCTTTATGCGTACCCAAAAAGAAAGAGAAGAGACCCATTTGAAGTATGAAGAGTGACACTTTGGGAGGCTAAGGAGGGTGGACTGCTTGAGCTCAGGAGTTGGAAACCAGCTTGACCAACATGGCAAAACCCTCTCTCTCCTAAAAGTAGAAAAATTAGCCAGGCATGGTGGCACATGCCTGTAATCCCAGCTACTTGGGAAGCTGAGACATGAGAATCACTTGAGCCTGAGAGGTAGAGGTTGCAGTGAGCCGAGATTGCACCACTGTATTCCAGCCTTGGCAACAGATAGAGAGAAGGGAAGGAAAGGGAAGGGAGAAGGGAGAAGGGGGAGGAGAAGGGAAGGATGAAGGGTGAAATCCTGACCTGAAAGGTGAGTTATGGAATGCCTACTTTAGTTAGAAAACTTTTCTAAATCACTATTTGGAGAGGTATATATGCATTGCACTACTTCTTAAAATTTCCAGCTCTCACAGAAATTGCTAGACCAAAATTCTTATAGCTACACTATTAGGAGGCACTGTCAAGAGATAATAGCTCAGAAATTAAGGTAAAAAGTAGCTGTGAAGTTGTAATGAGACAATAGTGGGGCTATTAATTTACTCACATTATGCTCAAGAAGGCTGAGAAAACACAGCTCCTTTGGCCTGACTTTCTCACACGCCCTGGCCCACTGAATCATTTTAGTCTGCCGCAATAATATAAGCAGTACTTGAGGTAAGATGCTTAGTCTTCCCAATCTTACTACCTTCTCCTTTGCTTCCATAAAATGGGATTGGGGGAGAGGGGCGTGTTAACTAAATTATCGTAAGACTAAAGAGCTTCTGGAACCCAAGAAGTATCCAAGGATGCTCTAGTCCATCCCTCCCACAACCTACCGTGCCCCTGCCCACTGATCCCCAGCAGCTAGACTGGGCACTGCTCTTCCTGCTGACCCAGCTAAGTCAGTTGTAGGTTTGCTTCAACATCTGGTCTCTCAGCCAGGGTTTGGGGGTAGTTCATGGCTTCCTGGGTCTTCCTGGCCTCTTGCCAGGATTTAGTGTGAACTCCCTCTCAACCTTGGTCTTGGTCTAGTACCTGGTCTAGGGGGTTAGCCCATGTTCTCTGTTGCAGAGGCATCTCCGCTTGTCACAGTGGGCCACTCTCAACCCAGCTACTTTCTCTCCTCCCACTTCATGAGGGCACTGCTGGGCCCCCTCCATACCACATGGGAGCTGAGATAGTCACTGTGTCACCAAATTTACTTAGAAATGGCCATGTCCTAGGTTTGGTGCAAGGCAGGTTACAAGGCAATCTCTTCAAAGAGTGCAAGCCATAAATTGGAAAAACAAACAAAATGCCCCTACTTTTGGCATTTTTCTCCATGCCTACCCAGTTTCTCCCAAAATGGAGAGATGGAGAGCCACATTATTCACTTCATCATGTGACTCTAGCTCCTTTTCCCTCTGTCCATGCAGGTAAGAAGGGGAATGTTTCTTCCCCCCTCTTTTGAATAGCTGAGATTTTCATGCTGTCCTATCCTCCCCCTTACCAACTTTAGCCCTCAGGGTTGAGACTTAATGACTGACAGATAGCCACAGCATATGAGGAAGACACACCCATAAAGAAATGAAATCAGAGGTCATTCCAAAAATATTATACCTCTTTAGTACGTCCACAAAAAAATGTATAATCTGATTTAGGGTAAAAAATTCTACTTGATTCTCTAAATGCATTTAGAAATTTATTGGATACCAAATATAAGCCAGCCTTTAAACATGATGAGCTTTCTGCTAGGTACTGTATGGTTCCATTTATATGATATTCTGAAAAAGACAGAACTACAGGGTTAGAAAACAGATCTGTGGTTACCCAGGGCTAAGGGTGGGGAGAGGGTTTGATGACAAAGTGGCACCAAGGAGTTTTTTGAGACAATAGAACTGTTCTGTATCTTGATTGTGATGGTCACACGATTGTGTTTGTTAAAATTCACAGGGCTGTACACTAAAGGAAATGCATTTTATTTTACATAAAATGGACCTTCATAAACCTGACTTTTATTTTTAAAAAATGATGGGCTTTCACATATCCAACATTATACATGACACTTATTGAACACTTATGAAATAATGCACTGTTCTAACCACGCTGATGACATAATTTAATCCTCACAATAATTTTCTTTAGAAGGGACTATTATCATCACCTCTATCTTTTAGGTAAGAGAACTGAGGTCCGGAGAAGTTAAGCAAGTTGTCAAAGTCCACACAGCAAGTGCAGCTGGAATCTGAACCCAGATCTGTCTGATGCTAAAGCCTGTGAATTTAACCACTATATTATAAGACCTCTCAAGATAGGTAAACTGGTAACATTGGTGTTTGCATGTAACTTACCCTTCTGGGGTCTTTTTTAATTGGATTACGTCTACTCTCAGATCAGAAAATAAGTGGTACATTCTATCCCCCAAACATACACACCCCAGAACATATTTCTCCAATTGCCCCAATCTAACATCCTCGGTTAAGTTCAGAGACTCCTTCTTGTCAGCAGTCTTAAGTGGACTGCATCAGAGCTGGATGACTGTTGGTTTGGAAGGTCCCCTGAAGAGTTCTGGGGAGTATGTGACCCACCTTAGCTCAAGCTCCTGACAAGGTATCCAACCTGTACTCTAAACTGGGGTCTTGCCATGCTGACCCAGATACCCCTGCAGCCTAGCAAACCAAAGATGCCAGATTCTTCCCCTCAGTACAGAGGGCTCGCTTCTCGAGTTCATGCTGGCTTGACCTGGGTCTGAGAACTCCAGCTCATGCTGCTCTGACAGCAAATGAATGAAACATTGTTTTTATTAGCTGCTGATCCTAGCACACCCCAGAAGTCAGGATGTCCTGGAGTCTTCCCAGTTGCTTTTCTCTATGGCAGACTGTTTTCCATGATCAATCACAGAGTTTCACTGAAGGACAGTAGTAAGGCATGGTGGGCTTGTGGAGAACTCAGGGCTGGTTCTTGCCAAGGGAAATGGGTGTCTGAGCCCCACATCTGGTGTTCTGGTTCTTCCATATGATGCAGAGCCCCATTCCATTAGCAACGTGCTCAGGAAATGTACTTCATGATGACTGAGGCTTTGGAAATGTGCTAAATCAGCTACAGGGGAAATTTAATTGGTCAAGCCTCAGTTTACCCCGCCAGGGACCTTAGATCAGAAGGGGCCAATGCAAATCTGCCTAAATGCCAATGATCCACCTAGGCAAACATCACCTTGTGATTTCATCTTATCTGATTTAGTTTTGGAGCATTTTGACCCTCCCAAACTGCCAGTAAGTCACTGGCACCTTCAAGGCCTGAGGAAGGTGCACTGGAATGGAGGGATGCTCAACACTAGGCCACAGCCCAACTCATCTGCCATCAGCCTTTATCTGGCCCCTGGACAAAAGGGCAGGTCCACTTGCATTCAATTATTTAAAGGTGTCTTGTCTCAAAAATGTACTTACCACTGATCTCACTATTAAGGGGACTTATTGGTACATTTATGACAAAGATACTGAAAGCTGGGACGAGTTTGGAAGGTTTTGTTGGGATGGTGAGAGTGGGAGAGGTATGGTGGTTAGGGCAAGGTTGCAAATAGGGAGCCCTTCCCTAGTGAATAGAGAGCCTTGCGGGGTACTCCTAGACCCAGAGACATCCTACCACTGTAAACAAAGGATCAAAACCAGGCAAGGAGATACTTAGAAGAAAAATTTTGTCTGCTAGTTTGGCCTGAAACAGAACTTATCTATGCTACCCTAAACTGTTATCAGTTGTTTGTACCTCTGTATAAAGGAATTTCTCCTTTTTTTCTAAGAGGAAGCGGTGGAAATATTGAACACTGCGGGGAAGGGTCATGGTCGAGGGAATATAGGACCTAGAAGAATGAAGCCTGGAGACGAAGACAGCAAATGTTGCTTATATCTATTTTTGCAGCCCAGAGCATGAAGGACAAAGGTTACTCAAAACTAAGCAGGACAAGCAAAAAGGCAGCGGCAGACAGATCAGCTAAGATGGTAACAGAAGGTCAGTCTTCATTCCTGAACAGCAGGTAGAGGGACCTAAGAAGGAGTTTTATTTCCTCAAATTTTAGGAATTTTTATTTCTTCAAATATGAAAAGTCAGATGCTTGAAACCAGGACAGTCATCTTATGTGCATAAATATAAAAGCATACTGCCACTCCTGCAGTTGTCCCTTTTCTCCTGTTCCTTGTAGTCTGTTTTGTTATTTCAGTCCTCCGGAATCTTGTCACTTCAGTGTTCTTTTTTTTTTTCTTTTCAGTTTTACTTTAAGTTCTGGGATACATGAGCTGAACATGCAGGTTTGTTACATAAGTATACATGTGCCATGGTGGTTTGCTGCACCTATCAACCCGTCATCCAGGTTTTAAGCCCCGTATGCATTAGGTGTTTGTCCTAATGCTCTTCCTCCCCTTGCCTGCCACTGCCCAACAGGCCCCAGTGTGTGATGTTCTGCTCCCTGTGTCCACGTGTTCTAATGTTTCAACTCTCACTTATGAGTAAGAACACGTAGTGTTTAGTTTTCTGTTCCTGTGTTAGTTTGCTAAGGATGATGGTTTCTAGCTTCATCCATGTCCCTGCAAATAACATGAACTCATTCTTTTTTATGGCTGCATAGTATTCCATGGTACATATGTGCCACATTTTCTTTATCCAGTCTATCATTGATGGGCATTTGGTTGGTTCCAAGTCTTTGCTATGGTACATAGTGCTGCAATAAACAGACATCTGCGTGTGTCTTTATAATAGAATGATTTATAACCCTTTGGTTATATGCCCAGTAATAAAATTGCTGAGTCAAATGGTATTTCTGGTCCTAGATCCTTGAGGAATTGCCACACTGTCTTCTACAATAGTTGAACTAATTTATACTCCCACCAACAATGTAAAAGCATTCCTATTTCTCCACATCCTCTCCAGCATCTGTTTCCAGACTTTTTAATGATCATCATTCTAACCGGCGTGAGATGGTATCTTACTGTGGTTTTGATTTGTATTTCTCTAATAACCAGTGATGATGAGCTTTTCTTCATCTATTTATTGGCTGCATAAATTTCTTCTTTTGAGAAGTGTTTGTCCATATCCTTTGCCCACTTTTTTCTTTTCCTGTAAATTTCTTTAAGTTCCTTGTAGATTCTGGATATTAGATCTTTGTCAGATGGATACATGGCAAAAATTTTCTCCCATTCTGTAGGTTGCCTATTCACTCTGATAATAGTTTCTTTTGCTGAGCAGAAGCTCTTTAATTTAATTAGATCCCATTTGTCAATTTTTGCTTTTGTTTCAATTGCTTTTGGTGTTTTTAGCCATGAAGTCTTTGCCCATGCCTATGACCTGAATGGTATTGCCTAGGTTTTCTTTCAAATCTTGTTACTTCAATGTTCTTTTATCTTATCTAACAAATAGTTCCTGGGTGACTGGATATGCAAAGCCTACAGCTACTATGGGAAAGAGTGGTGATTTCCTAAAATTGCTCTGTGCTGTATGATCAGACTATCATAGAAAAAAAAGTATTCAAAAATTATATTTTCTAAATATTAAACATTGAGTACCTATTGTATGCAAAGCAATGTGCTGATAAGAGAGAACTGTGTTTACCCAAAGTTATACTGCACTACTGATTCTGAAGATTGGGAATCCCTTATTTAAATAAATAAATAAAAAATGCCATGGGATGGAAACTTGAGTTATGAAGATCTCATTTCCGTAATTAACACCAGCCTCCCCAGCCTCTTTCTTCCAACTTGCCTTTTCTCATCTATAAAATGCACAGATCACAGTTCATTGATTTAGGCAGTCTGCTCATTGATTTGTAAACATGGATCAAGATGCCAGACCATCAGTCATGCAAATTGGCCTTGTTCACAGACATAGAAACTAAAATAAATTAGACTTGGGCCAGCAAGCAGTCAGCATGACCTCAGGAGGCAGAGACTACGTGTCCCTCGCAGGCCTTCCCTGGCCTTCCTTCAGTGCCAAACAGTGATTCAACATGGTCCCGAGCTGACTAAGCTTGGAATCCTCAACATCAGAAGATTCTGAGTCTCCCCACACCTGCAAAAGTTCAGACATCTGCCCTTAGAAATGTTAAACATTCCATTCTGGTCTAGCTAGCACCAGGGAAAGAAAGGCCTTAAAACATACAAAATGTTTAAAGTTTAGCCTTCAAAAAATATAAAAACAATATAGGTTTATTTGTAGAAAGTTTGGGAAATGTAGAAAAACACAAAGAAATGAAAACATTTGCTATAACCACGCTTTCTAGTGATTTTTATGTACATCAGTCAAAGTCACTTTTAAGAATAAATTTCTAGACCAGGCACAGTGGCTCACGCCTGCAATCCCAGCACTTTGGGGGGCCAGGGCAGGAGGATCACTTGAGGTCAGGAGTTCAAGACCAGCCTGGCCAACATAATGAAACCCCGTCTCAGCTAAAAATACAAAAAAATTAGCTGTGTGTGGTGGCATAGGCCTGTAATCCTAGCTACTTGGGAGGCTGAAGCAGAAGAATCGCTTGCATCTGGGAGGCATAAGTTGTGGTGAGCTGAGATCATGCCACTGCACTCTGGCCTGGGCAAAAAAGCGAGACTTCATCTCAAAAAAAAAAAAAAAGTAAAAGGAATAAACTTATGAGCAAGAAAAGAGTTTTAATTGGTATTATGTAAGACACTTCCAGGGAATGCAATGTTCCTATTTCTGTTTTATTTTATGTTTTTGGTGGGGGGAGGTGAGTGTGGGTGCTAAGAAATGCACAGGACTATTTCTTAGTCCAGAGCTGTCTTCCTGTGGCAGAAGCATGTTGGAAACATAGACTGTGGGCCCGACTCCACACCTACTCATTCAGAATCTGCACTTTACAAGATTCCCACCCCTCGCCATTCAGTGCTTCCAAGCTGTGTACCTTAAGTTTGTGAAGCACTGGCCCAATGCAGCCTCTTTCTCACCTTCCTCAGGTGGTATTGATCGTCAGGATTTGTACGTAACTTTCACATCTACTTGATGTTGAAACTAGCAGTAAAAATCCCACCTCCATGGGAGTAAACACCTTTTGCTCAAGCCACAGTCGCACATGTTTTCGGAAAACCTCTAAATGTGTTACCTTCTAAATCCCCTGAGAGTTGTGGGGTGCTCCAAAGGGAAGTCCAAGAAAGAGGGCAACTCTTCCTTTTGCCTCCCTCTCAAAGTCCATTCCAGGGTGAGAGCTGTTGTGTGTGTGGCCCCTTCAGTCATAGTAAATCATTCACATAGTGGGGGACGACAGAGAGATTCACAAAAGACCTCTTCAAAGTCTGTGGGTAAAGATCCCCAATCCACTCCAGTACCATCCCAGCTCTTTCCTGCCTCAAACCATCCCTTTATCCTTTGATCATCCACCAGGGGGCGCCAGGAAGCACAGGCAGGGTGCACGAATTGGTGACGACCCCTAATCAGGCGAGCTGTGATCAAGGACTTCAGCGCCTGGAGGAAGAAAAAAGAAATGACAAAAGCCAAAACAGTCGTGCCTGTCTGAGCTGCCAGCCACAACCATGTGCGAGCATTGGAACGTATGTCAAGAGTCAGGCCGGCTGGTGCAAAGCCTGCCAAAGAGCTGCTTCGATTAGATCTTCACTTGAAATATTAAACCAGGCAGATGTTCCCAGGTAGCCATCTGAAGCCATCTAGGAGCGGCAGCATTCCCTTGTCCAGGAGTGGCTGCCTTTAGGTGGAGTGTCATTCGTCTCTCCCTTTGTTTTCTTTTTCCAAACTTGATAGCTGTTGCAAAGCCTGTGTGCCCAGGCGCCATGGCTCCCGCCGCATCCTGGCATTTGGTCCTCTACCTCTTTGACACCATCAAGTAAAGCTGCTGGTGCCAATTCTTGCCCAGGCCATCAAGAGTTCATCTGGTTCCTCTCCACTACTGAGCCTGGCTTCTTAAGCTCTCGGAACCTGATTTGCAAATCCTTCCATGGGAGCCTCTGGACCATCTATGGAGGTCCAGTGCCTGATGCACGGGAGAAGGATGAAGGCTGGATAAGAAGGGCTCTGACTGACCTTGGGGAACTTACAAAAATCACTCAATTTGTCCCAGCAAATGTTTATAAAGTAAACAACCATGGTGGTGTTTTTCTATCCAGTGGTTATAGAATATAAGTGGTTGAAAACATAGGTCCTGGGGTTGCAGAGATCTGCATTCAGAATCTGGCCTTCCCTGTCACTAGCCAGCTTTGCTTTCTGAATTTTCAGTCCTTAATTTGTCTCTTTTTAAACTGGGGAAAACAACACCTGCCTCACAGATTATTATGAGGATTAAATGAGATATAGTATGTAAAGCACTTAGTGAGTGCTCAGTAAAAGGTAGTGTTATTGTCATTATTATTATTATCACATAAAAATGGACAAGTCCATTTAGGTTATTCCTGATGACCTAATGAGTCAGTGTTGTAACCCAGGTGGCCTGTGTTTCAGTTCTGGATCTGCCATGAATTAGTCTTGTGATAGCCTGTGAGCCTCAGTTTCTTCATCTATAAAATCTAGATAACACTATCTGGACTTTTGTTCCTGTTTTAACTAATATTTATCAAACGCTAACTGTGTGGCAGGCATCACTGTAAATGTTTTTTATGTTAAATTGATTTAATCCCCTCATGGCCCTGTTTTGCAGATGAGGAAAGTGAGCCACAAGGATGATGTGCCCAAGGTCAAGCAGCTAGCCACAGATGGAGCTAGGATTCCAACCCAGGCAGTCTGACGCTAGAGCCTGTGTTCCTGATCTTATTTTGAAAAATCAAATGGCATAATGATTATGAAAGTGCTTTGGGAGTGGGAAGCATTATACAAACATGAGATTGTTACTATTCATCCAAATTTTTTGGTGTTTGGTCTTCGGCTGGGATCCTTAACCTTTCCTGGCAAGGCATGGAATGGGGAATATCTTTAGACTTTCCTGAAGTCTAAGGAATCACTAAATTTAATCACTAAACTAATGATTAAACTAAATCATTAGTTTAATCACTAAGCTGTTACAAGTTGAAGGGAGCTAAGTTTCCAGCATCCGTTCACCAGTGAATAACAAAAGTGGGACTGGTAATCAGGTTTTCTGACTCTTAGCCCTGTGATACTGTTCTCCAGCCTCACCAATCCTGAGGCTTATTTTTGCTTGGCACATACTCATACTTCCTGTGCCCCTAATTTCAAAACATTACATTCTGCTTTTTCTTTTTTTTTTTTTTTCTGAGACTTTTGACTGAAATACAGCATATACATACAGAAACGTGCACAGATCATAAATGGACAGCCCAGTATGTCCACATTGTGTAAGCAGCACCCAGACAAAGAATTAGTGCATTACCAGCACTCCTGGAGCCCTCCAGCCCCTCCCAACCACAACTGCCAACAAAGGGACCACTATCCTGACTTCTAACATCACAGATTGGTCTTGCCTGTTTTTGAGCTTGACATAACTGGGATTTCACAGTACTCTTTTGTGTCTGGCTTCTTTTGCTCCACATTATGTTTGTGAGATTTGTCTGTGTTTTGCATATTGAGTAGTTAATTATCACTGCAATAGAGTATTCCATAGTACTGGCCTTCTGAACCAAATCAAGAGGCACACACAGAGAGAGGTGTCCTGAAATACTTTGAGCTAGTCCAAAAAAAAAAAAAAAAAAAAAAAGTTAAAGCACTGAAATTGCTGAAACACCAAAAAATAAATAAATAAAAGTAATCTTTAAATATTAGATCAAATGTATTGGCCATCTATTAAAAGCCACTTTCCCAGATCAATCCCCTATCCCTCTCACCTCTTCTTTTCCCCTAGATGCCCATAGCCCCACATAGCTGTATCACCCAGCCTGAATGGAGAATAGGGGATGGAGGTTAACTAGCTGTGTTCTACTTGGGTGAACCCACCTTGAACTTAGAATAACTCAGAGCCTGGACTGTCTCCAAGTTGGCTAGTAGGGCTTCTGCATCTTCAGCAGCATCACAGCCACACTCACCCACAGTAAGAAAAACTGCCTCTCGTGTTTAAAATTTGGGAGCTATTCCCCTGGACCCCTATTAAACTGGCCTGAGTCTGCCTCAGGATACAGCTCCTGCAGCCCCAGGCGGGTGAGAGGCAGGATGGAGTCTGCAGAAAGGGGCCTGTCCTCTGCTGTAACCTTCCCTCCCTCTGCAACCACTCTTAGAATCCCTCCCACAGTTTTCTCAGGCTCCAGACTTCATTCCGAAGCACAGCTCGGCTGCACCCTCCTTCTCTTATCTTTGCCTTACCAAACCACAATTGGTCCTGATTTCTTCATTCTGACAACCTCTCCAGGGTCTCCCTTTTCTAGAAACAATGACCTAATCTCAAGATGCAATTTTAGGGGAGTCCTGATGCAAATCAGCGGGATCGTCTGTCCTGAGCTCGAGTCCATATATGGTATAATCCCTGAACCACGACAAGGATAGTGCTGACTGTAATGCAACACAGCTGATTCACCAGCTGTCCTTCTCTCCCTAAGCTGAGCCTGCCCACTCCAGTTTCCATTAAGATCAGCACTGCACCCAAAACAAAAGGTTAAGATCGCTGAAATGCAGGACTTCCACTCCTTTGGGAGGACGCAATTTAGTTTTTACTTCTTTCTAGGCTCTCTACTTCCTGGGAGGCTGTCCTTTCTGGAATGTAATAGAATAATATGACTGGTGCTTTTTCTTCAGTACTTCTCTTGTTATGGGTGTGGTCAGGAAGAGGCGAGGAGAGAAGACAGTTATAGCTCAGAGGCTTGCTCAAGCCCAATTGTAGAGGACGTTTTTCAACTGCAAGCGGTCATTGGGCCCCACCCTGACCCTGGGCAGAGTTCAATATTCAGGGCCCTTAGTTGGAGCTTTGGTTCTTCTTTGGTCTCCACCCTCAACTATTTTTTTTTAATTTGTTTGACCTGCTAAGTGAGAGAGGTAGAACTAAGAAAGTCTCAGATGTAGGAAAGAATACTGAAATCTTGGTTATCAGCTGCATTCAAAGCTCCTAAGTGGAGAATCATGTTCTTTTTATTAGCATCCTTACCACCATTCCACATCTATTAAAAGCAAAGTATTATGATAGACTGTAGCAGTGGTGAGCTGGAGCTGGCTCAAACCAGTTCATGAGTCTAACTGTTAAAGTTTTAGAAAATTTGTAAGCTGATTGTTAAATGTAATGATTATTAAAAATTAAACTAAATCACTGTTGAATAAATCAGATTTAAAACAAAGGTAATAAAGATACCAACTCATCATTTCTTATTTCCTTACATTTTACTGTTACCTATGTTCTCAAGGCTGCTCAGATGAATGATGTCTGTGTGGTGGAAATACCCTCTCAGGTGTGCTACCTTAAATCTCTTCCCTACCCCTTGTTCAATGACAGGTGTCATACTAGTAGCTCAGACTCAGCCAGATGGGAGTATTTACTCCACAGGACTAAGAAAACCTCTTGTAAATTAGAGCATCCCTCACGCTCTCCTCCAAGAGTCGATTGTTAACCATCTACAAGCACACCACTGACTCTAGTGGTCAATAATCAGACCTGCCCCCAGGGTGCTTATAATGCACTGAGGGAAATAAGTCCTTCAAGTCTTGGGTTATCTTATCTTTAAAATGCCAAACATGGGAATGAAAGGAAGTGAGTTTTGAAGTAAGAGATAGCTGCGTTACCATCCCAGTCTGGTCTGCCACTCTGTAACTGTATGACCCTAACTAAGTTAGCTAGTTTCTTTTAATCATCTGCAAAATGGAAATAATAGCACCTCCTCACAAGATTGTCATAAGGATTTAGTGGTAAAGATATGAATCTAGAAAGTGCATTTCTGGGCCGGGCGCGGTGGCTCACACCTGTAATCCCAGCACTTTGGGAGGCCGAGGTGGGTAGATCACAAGGTCAAGAGATTGAGACCATCCTGGTCAACATGGTGAAACCCTGTCTCTACTAAAAATATAAAAAATTAGCTGGGCATGGTGGCGCGTGCCTGTAACCCCAGCTACTCAGGAGGCTGAGGCAGGAGAATTGCCTGAACTCAGGAGGCGGAGGTTGCGGTGAGCCGAGATCGTGCCGTTGCACTCCAGCCTGGGTAACAAGAGCGAAACTCTGTCTCAACAAAAAAAAAAAAAAAAAAAAAAAGAAAGAAAGAAAGAAAGTGCATTTCTGATTGCAGGGCCAGCATGAGAAGTGGAGTAAAAGCATAGAAGTGAAAAGACTAGTCAAAGAATGGCCAATGGTATAGTATACCTGGATATTAAGACAGATCACTTGAGCCCATGAGTTTGAGACCAGCCTGGGCAATACAGTGAAACCCCATCTCTACAAAAAATGCCAGGCATGGTGGTGCATGCCTGTGGTCCCAGCTACTCAGGAGGCTTAGGCAGGAGAATTCACTTAAGCCTGGTAGGTTGAGGCTCCAGTGAGCCAAGATTGGGCCAGTATACTCCAGTCTGGGTGACAAACTGAGACCCTGTCTCAAAAAAAAAAAAAAAAAAAAAAAGGAGAGACAACAGAGATATCAAGATAAACAGAGTGTATTAGGATGTGATCCTGGAAACGCAGGATTAAACAGTGAAACTTGATGGGTCAGGGTTGGGGAGATGAAGCCACTGTGAAGCCACAGTCAGTTTTCCAAGTAATCATGTTTTAAAGGCAGCAAGATCAGGTATAATTCATACAATCATCTCAACTAGCAGGTACGATCTACAGGCAGTGTCATGAGCTGGGGAGATCTGTTCATCCAAGCCTAACCCCCAGCCATAATTGGAAATACAGGGGCCTTGCCTAGCCTCTAAAGAGGGTGCCAGGAGAAACTAGGCAGGAGGCCTCATGCCTGTAATCCCAGCTCTTTGGGAGACGGGTGGATCACTTGAGGTTAGGAGTTCAAGACAAGCCTAGCCAACATGGTGAATTCCTGTCTCTACTAAAAATACAAAAATTAGCCAGGTATGGTGTAACCTTAGCTACTCCAGAGGTTTAGGGAGGAGGTGGGTAGTATCAGCACTATAGTAGGACCAAGGTACTATTAATAGGTAGGACAAAGAAACTGCTAAGTAATAAATCAAGGTATTACTGAAATGGACCAATAATAAGGGTGTTAAATTTTATCTGGGATGACTTTAGCTACAAGTAACAGACTATTGGGATGATTTTAGCTGTAAGTAACAGAATATTTATCTAATAGTGGCTTAAGCAGTAAAGATAACAAAGTATCTCACAAGACCTCTGGAAGTAGGTGTTCTAGGATTGCTGGTGGCTAAACATTGTTTCAAAAGGCCAAGCTCTTTCTACTTTTTCACTTTGA
The DNA here is from genome assembly GCF_009761245.1 of Sapajus apella. Lineage (NCBI taxonomy): Eukaryota > Metazoa > Chordata > Mammalia > Primates > Cebidae > Sapajus > Sapajus apella. Next base: position 10,260,621 of record NW_022436981.1, on the reverse strand, counting down.
TACTCTTACTGCTGTTCTCAGTGTGTCTGCTTTTATTCTTGGCATTAGGGCCTTATGGTCATTAGATAGCTGCCACAGCTTACACCACCTCCATCAAAGTAGATAGGTGTGTGGCAGACCTACTTTATATCTCTATTCTTAATCAGACAGCAAAATCCTCCCTGCAAGCCTCAGCAGATTTCTCTCTACATTTCATTGGCAAGGACGGTTTACATACTGTAAGAGGCAGAATAATGCTGTCAAAGATGTTCAAATTCTAGTCCCCTGGAACCTGTGGCTACGTCACCTTACATGGCAAAAGGGACTTTGCAGATACGATTAAGGGCATGAATCTTGAGATGGGGAGGCTATGCCGGATTACGGGTGTGCCCCATCTAATCACATAAGCCCAGTGAAGTAAGGGAGATGGGAGGGTGGGAAGGATTTGGTTCTGAGATGTAGGAGGCAATGTGTAAGAACAGGAGAGAGATCCCTTAAATATGTAGAAATATGACTGGGTGCAGTGGCTCACGCCTGTAATCCCAGCATTTTGAGAGGCCAGGGCAGGCAGATTACCTGAGGTCAGGAGTTCGAGACCAGCCTGGCCAACATGGCAAAACCCCATCTCTACTAAAAATACAAAAAAGTTAGCCAGGTGTCATGGTCACTTGTAATCCCAGCTACTTAAGGGGCTGAGGCAAGAGAATCACTTGAACTCATGAGTCAGAGTTTGCAGTGAGCCGAGATTGCACCATTGCACTCCAGCCTGGGTGACAGAGCGGGACTCCATCCCCTACTCCAAAAAAGTACAAATGTAATTAATATAGCAATAAAAACAAACAAGTGCCACCAGTAACTACTGCTAATAGGAATGTATACTCAGGGCAACTTGTATCTATGTCCTTGGGTGGCCATCCTCAAGCTTTAGCCTCAAAAAAAACTCTATACTTAATCATAAAAAAAAAAAAAAAAGAGAGGCTGCTAAGAGCTAATAAAGACCCCCAGATGACAGCCAGAAAGGAAACAGGGACCTCAGTCCTGCAGCTGCAAGGAACTAAAATCAGCCAACAGCTGAGAGAGCAAGGAAACAGATTCTACCCCTAAGCCTCCAGAAAGGAACACAGCCCTGTGGACAACTTGATTTTCGCCCAGTGACACCTGAACCAGACTTCTGGCCTTTATCACTGTAAGAAAATAAATGTGTGTTGTTTCATAGTAATCTGTTACAACAACAATAGAAAACTAGTACACACACCCTCCCCTAAAGGAGCCTGGGGTAACCGTGCTTGACTCAGCTTGATTAGGGAATGTCTCCTGGGATTGGGTGACAGGCTGTGTGCCTTGAGTGTGTTGTCAAGTATCCATAAAATAAGGAACAAGCAAAGTTGAGAACCAACAAGTAAGGAGCATGGTAGTAGGCCTGCGGTTCAGCAGGTAAGATTCAGGATACACAAGCCAGTTGTTTTTGGTTGTCTTTTCTTCTAAGTGGTATGGTCATTTTTTTTTTTTTTTTTTTTTTAGACAGAGTCTCACTCTGTCACCCAGGCTGGAGCGTGGTAGCACAATCTCGGCTCACTGCAACCTCTACCTCCCACATTCAAGTGAGTCTCCTGCCTCAGCCTCCCGCGTAGCTGGGATTACAGGAACCTGCCACAATGCCTGGCTAATTTTTGTATTTTTAGCAGAGACAGAGTTTTACCATGTTGGCCGGGCTGGTCTTGAACTCATGACCTCAAATGATCTCCCTGCCTTGGCCTCTCAAAGTGTTGGGATTACAAGTGTGAGCCACTGCACCTGGCCTGGTATGATCATTAAACACTTTGAATATTACCCTTGGTTACAACTAGGGAGCCATGTAGGTTCCCAGAGATCACCCCAATACAGCAGGATCCAGTCCTAACTGGGAAAACAAACTTAAGAGTATAGGCACACAGGTTCTCGTTTTCTGGCTGAGCTTCTGGAGCTCAAATACTGTATGGAGAATGCTACTTCCAGTATTTCAGCAAATCCAAAAGGCCTTCTAGTCACGATGCACCATTATTTTACAAACCACTAAGAAAGAAAAAGTACCACAAAACGACATGTCATTGATTGTAACATCAAAGTTAAATGAGTAAGAAGTTAAAATGAGAAAAAGCATCCATCTTAGAGTCAACCAAATATGATGATACAAAACTTTTACCAATGCTAAGGGTTAACCCTTGACATGCTGCTGGCTGAGTCAAAATTGGTGGGGGAATGAGGGGGATGTGTACTCATGAGTGTTTAGGGAAGGCAGAGACCAAATGGGAAGGCGAGAGTTGCTCCTGGAGCTCCTTGAAGCCAAGCTAAGGGACATGGACTTCCTCTAGCAGGCAGTCACTGAACGTTTCCTGGCATGACAGTATGATGCTGGCGTCTCTGACTGTATGTTCCCTGGTATCTGAAACAGTATTTATGACTCCATCTCATGTCAAAGCATGAAGAATCACTCCCCTCTTGCCTAAGACAGTTGGAATGGAGCAGCTGTTGAGGTCATTTTTAACTAGCACGGGTCAGTGCATTTACCCCTGTCACAAGTGAGGAACACTCAAAAGACAGCTTTATTTTAGTAAGGAGCTCAGGTTTACTCATCCTGATGTGCAGGGCACGTGTGTCCTCTGCATCCTCAGGTTGATGGACAAGCCCTCTTTGCACCCTCCCCAAGACTTTGCCCTGAGGTCCCCAGAAGGCAGCAGGGATTACAAGGCTTATTCTGGACAGAGGAAAAGGTTGTACAGATAGAGCCTTTAGGTGTTACCAAAGATCAATGTTGCCCCCTACTTCTTCCCTTTGCTTAGGGCTGGCCCTGAGTCTAGAAAATTTGAAAAGCTTCCTGCATAGTTTTATCATTAGGAAAAAAAATGTCAGCATCATCATATGGAAATGGCTCTAAGAAATCACCTCAAATCCCATAATTTTTCTGATTAGAAAACAGAGACTTGGGAAATGAATGTGTCAGCCCTGAGGTAATCCACCTCAAAACAGCAGAGCTGGGCCGGGATCCAGGTTTCCTGCCATCCCCAGGGCATGCCAGGAAAGGCAGTGGGATGAGTACAGAAATCCCTTCCCCAGGCACACTCAGGGTCTGTCCCTTGCTAACCTGGAGCCTTGGAAGTCACTTAACATCTCTAGACTTCCATTTTCCTTTTCTTTTTTGAGATGGAGTCTGGCTCTTGTTGCCCAGGCTGGAGTGCAGTGGTACAATCTCAGCTGACTGCAACCTCCACCTCCCAGGTTCAAGCGATTCTCTCACCTCAGCCTCCCAAGTAGCTGGGATTACCAGCACCCACCACCACACCTGGCTAATTTTTGTATTTTTGGTAGAGACAGGTTTCACCATATTGGTCAGGCTGGTCTTGAACTCCTGACCTCAGGTGATCTGCCCACCTTGGCCTCCCAAAGTGCTGGGATTACAGGTGTAAGCCACCTTGCCAGGTCTTTTTTCTTTCTTCTTCTTCTTTTTTTTTTTTTTGAGATAGAGTCTTGCTCTGTTGCCCAGGCTGGAGTGCAGCGGTGCAATCTTGGCTCACTGCAACATCCGCCTCCTAGGTTCCAGTGATTCTTGTGCCTCAACCTCTGGAGTAGCTAGGGTTACACCACACCCGGCTAATTTTTGTATTTTTACTAGAGACAGGATTTCACCATGTTGGCTAGGCTGGTCTTGAACTCTTGACCTCAAGTGATCCACCCATCTCCAAAAGAACTGGAATTACAGGCATAAGGCACAGCACCCGGCCTTCCATTTTCTTGGCTACAAAATAGGGCTAGTAATAGTACCTACTTCAAAGCCTTGTTGGAAAGATTAAGGCTTAGCCCTTAGACCTGCCAGGGAGTAATTGCCTCCTACAGTGTCCTCGTCGTGCTGTTACTGTTTTATGAAATCCCAGGCTGCCTCCATCACCTTGTTCCTGCTATCAAGAGGAAGGTCTGCACTTTGAGACTTAGGGGCAGAGGCATCTATGGAATTTGCTCCCTTTGCTAATCTGCAAAGTCAACAAATCATGTCTGTTCAACCTGAGGGGAGCCTCTGGAGATGTTAGGTCATGGCATGGAGCAGTTTCATGTGAGAGGCATAGAGTGCTGGATGGAGGGAGAGTCAACAGCCCAGCTGGGGAAAGGAAGAGGCTTTCTAAGGGCTAGGAGAGGCCAGTTGAGTGTAGAAAGCAAGGGAAAGGGGTGCATGAGCCATAAGGGGGCATGGGTGAGTACACTTGGCATAGGACCAGAGTGTAGAAGGCCAGGAAGGGGGATGTGATGTGGGCATTTATGGCTAGAAAAAAAGGGGACTCAGTGCCTATGAAAAGAATCATTTTCTGTGGGGCTCAGGAAGGGCCTCTCACAGGGGATTTCCTATATGGGACTCCAGGACTTGGCCATCTTCCCAGGGAAAGGTGGTGTTTGCCATGGGGAACTTGCACACTGCATGGCTTCATTCAGAGACGAATGGCGCCCACTCCTGTCTCTGGCACCGATGGTCTCCCTGAGCCTTGTTCAGCTGGGAACAAACATGCTCTTTCCTTGAACCATACTCTTCGAATGTCTCAATGCAAGACATTGAGATCAGAAGTGGAATGGAGGGGCATGATAGCTATGAATAATGTTGGAGTAAGGGGAAGTGAGAGCCATGAGGGAACTATTTCAAAGGAATGGGCCCTTGGCACTGGGCTTTGGTGTGGCCCTGGGACTGCTGGCCAGCTCCAGACCACTGGTCGTGCAGACACGGCTACTCAACAAAGCTGGACGTAGTCTAAGGCAAGGCCCCCTTGGAGAGAAGACTTTCCAAATTAAAAACAAAACCAAAAGAAAGCACAATCAAACCTCTCTCCTCTTTTTCCCACCCCTCATCAATTAGTACAGTCTACACTGTTGAAAAATCACATCTTAGGAACAGCACACACTTTCTGACAGCATCTGCCAAGATTTCCGAGGAGGCTGATAGAAACATGTTCCATTTTCATGTTGGATAATGAGTAGATGGGAGTCCTTGCACATCTGTTCAGGCAAGATAATGATAATATTATTACCAGAGGCATTCTGCTGCAAATACAATCTATTTTTTGTCTCTCCCACCCCCGCCTATATCCTTCTCTTTCCTCTCTTCTCTTCTTACTGTTGTGTCTCCCTTTTTCTCAAATTTCCTTTCTTGCTCTCACCTTTCCCCTTCTCTTTTTACTTTTGTCCTCACCTAGGTGTCCTGCTCAGCTTGCAGTAACCCCAGGGACAAAGGGAGGAATTCCTTTCAAATCAGGAGCAGGGCTGCCAAGAAGGCACCGTGGGCAGGGGTTGGCTGCTGAGATCATGAGAGAGGGGAGACTTTGAGTCCTTCCTTGCAGGCTTGGTGATTCCTACTGTAAAGGACCCGCTCCTACTTGTCAGCAAAAGTCTTTCAGCCCAGTCTGAGAAACCAGACCTGCCCCATTCCCAACATCATCAGCAAAGAATCAAGAGACAGCAATGCAACCAACTAATTCCTGACAACAGATGCAAAGGGTTTAACGTTTTTAACACCTAAGACTGTTTTGCATAATAACAGAATACTTCTGGATACCTAACCAATTTATAAAGAAATATAATTTTAAAACTGTATAAGCACGAAGAATCAGAATGTGGGGTTGAACTTCAAGATCAGGGAGAGTCATCCTTTTGTTTCCCAAATCATTCATTCATTCATTTATTCATGTTCGTCAACAAATATTTACTCAGTACCTACTATGTGGCAGGCAATGATGGTTACTGTCTCATAGATGGAAAGCTATGGTCCCTGCCTTTCAGGGCCTTAAAGTCTACCCCAAGGTTAACTTCTACCAAATCTAAACATAACTTTGGCCCTGAATATATCTTTTACGTGGAAGCAGAATCCACTTGGGGCCTCTTCACTATGGAATTACCTTGGATATGAACATAAAGATGGAATGGTACAATTTTCTGTACTTCAGTCCACTAATCCATGCACCCAATCACCTTTCTATATAACCAACCATCCATTCAGCCATTAATCCATCTACCTTCCACCAATTGATCCACTCATCCACCCATACATCCATCCACCTACACATCCATCACTCATCCATTTGCCTATCCATCCATCTATCCTCTACTCACTCATCCATCATCCTCCCAAGCACATGGTAGGAGGTCATTTATTACTCAATCAGGGAACAGGGCATACATAACCAATTACTGTGGTAGAGAGCTGTGCAAAGACAGAATGCTGGTAGTTGCATGCAGTGTCTGTGCCTGATAATTCACAAGCGAATGGTTTCTGAACACTGGGCTGTAATCTGAGGAGCAGAGATGGGATGAATAGCAAGAACCAGTAACAAGGTTCATAGAGAGATCCCTAAATTTAATCAAGATAGTTTCTGAGTTTCTCTACAGCCTAGGAGATAGCTGCTCAAAGAAGGCAGGCATGGCAGTTGAGTAACAGGGGTTCATGAGTTGTGTTTTGGCTCATGAAAGTCTTCTTTCCACAGAGTTCTTTCTGTTGAACTTTTCCTCAGTATGACAGCATACTGCATCATAACAGTGTCCCTCTGATAATTATTGCTTTCTCTGTGTACATAGAAAAACTAAGGGCCAGTGCAGTGGCTGACACCTCTAACTCCAGCACTTTGGGAGGCTGAGGTGGGAGAATCGCTTGAGCCCGGGAGTTTGAGACCAGCCTGAGCAACATAGTGAGATCTGGTCTCTACGAAAATTTTTTAAAACTTAGCTGGGCATGGTGGCATGCACCTGTGGCTCCAGCTACTGGGAAGGCTGAGGTGGGAGAAACACTTGAGCCGGGGAGGTCAAGGCTGCAGTGAATCGTGATTGTGCCACTGCACTACAGCCTGCTCAACAGAGTTAGACACCATCTCAAAAAAAAAAAAAAAGAAAGAAAGAAAAGAAAAGAAAAGAAAAACTAAGGATAAACATATTCGTGGGCACCTTAAGTTTCTAACATTCTTTCCATCTAAACATGCCTCCCAAAGTAGGCTGGGCACAGTGGCTCGCACCTGTAATCCTAGCACTTTGGGAAGCTGAGGAGGGCAGGTCACCTGAGGTCAGGAAGTCAAGATCAGCCTTACCAACACGGCGAAACCCTGGCTCTACTAAAAAAATAAAAATTAGCTGAGCATGGTGCCAGATGCTTGTAATCTAGCTACTCAGGAGACTGAGACAGGAGAATCCCTTGAACCCGGGAGGCGGAGGCTGCAGTGAGTGAGATCGCACCACTGCACTCCAGCCTAGGTGACAGAGTTAGACTCTGTCTCAAACAAAACAAAACAAAAAACAAAGATGCCTTCCAAATTGGAGAAAAACAGTGCCTGAAATTGTTCCCTTGCTTCCCAAATGTTATATCCCAGTATTTTTCTGGTGGTGAGAATTCTGGCTGAAGTTTACTCATTTCTAGTGTCAAGTTGTTTCTCTCTCTTTTTCAAGTCTGTTTTTAATAATGCTCCCCTCTTCCCATCTGAAAGTCAGGTGGCACATTCATTAGTTGCCTGGAATTGATTTGTCTGTAGTTGAATGAGAGCTGCAAAGGGGAAACTTGGCGCAGCGGTCAGAGCCCTGGAGCTGTCAGGAGTCCTGGTTCCCATGCCTTACTCTGCCACTGAGTCACTAGTGGCCACTGGACCAGGAACTTGGTTTTTCTGAGTTATCGCCTGTCTGCTAAAGGAGAACAGGCATAGGGTTCAGAGGCAGTGCTGGGAGCAACAGACTGGGAGGGAAGAGGGCCTGTCCCTTAACCCTGCTCACAAAACCCTTACTAATGGCAGCAAGTTCTGAGCCTTCCTTTTTTTGCTTCTAAAGTTGGGAAGTGGACCTATAATGTTTAAGGTAATTTCTTATTTATATACATATTTTTTGAGAGATGAGGTCTCACTCTGTCACCCAGGCTGGAGTGCAGTGGCAAGATGTTGGCTCCCTGCACATCAACCTCCCAGATTCAAGCAATTCTCCTGCCTAAGCTTCCCAGGTAGCTGAGACTACAGGTGTGCACCACCATGCCCAGCTACTTTTTGTATTTTTAGTAGAGACTATATGTTGGCCAGGCTGGTCTTGAACCTCAGGTGATTTGCCTGCCTTGGCCTCCCAAAATGCTGAGATTACAGGTGTGAGTTACCACATTCGACCCTAAGACAGTTTCTAATACCTCGAAGCTTAATTCTACTCACTCTTTTTTTTTTTTTTTTTTTTTTTAAGACAGGGTTTCACCATGTTGGTTAGGCTGGTCTTGAACTCCCGACCTCAGGTGATCTGCACACCTTGGCCTCCAAAGTGCTTGGATTATAGGAGTGAGCCATCATGCCCAGCCTAATTCTACTCACTCTTAACACTGAGCATGTTTGATACCTGCAGCAGATCTTTTTTTCTTAAAAAAAAATTTTTTTTTATAGAGATGGGGGTTCCCCTATGTTGCCCAGGTGGGTCTCAAACTCCTGGGCTCAAGTGACCCTCCTTCCTTGGCCTTCCAAAGTGCTGGGATTACAGGCATAAGCCAATGCGCCCAGCCCTGGAGCAGATCACTTTTAACCCCTTGCTCCTCTCAATGAAAATGAAAAGAATTCCAGAAAAAATAATGCCGTGAAACAAATGATAGTATTGGCATTGTGCCCTCTATTTCACTATTTTAAGCTTTAAACACAAATAAAAGGTTCAAATGGTCATGTAGAATGACAGAATTAAAGTAACCAGTCCTGTTTCTTTGTCTTTAGAATCACCAAGCTATCACTTTTTCAAATTTTTAGTTGAAACACAAGAATCTGTAGTAACAGATTGGAGATATGAACTGTGCCCCAAACAAACTCAGATGATTCCAGTAGGGTATGAACAAATATATGCACCTGAGATGCACATATCAGGGACTGGTTGGGTTTATGAGTTTCTAGGATTCACTTGCATGCAGAATGCAATGTTTAATTTTTTTTTTAGTCTTTTGAGAAAGAGTCTCACTTTGTCACCCTGACTGGAGTGCAGTGATGCAGTGATGGCTCACTGTAGCCTCAACCACCTGGGTCAAGACATCCTCCTGCCTCAGCCCCCGAGTAGCTGGGACTACAGGTGCATGCCACTATGCCCAGCTAATTTTTTGTCTTTTTTTTTTTTTTAGTAGAGACGAGGTCTTGCTATGTTGCCCAGGTTGGTCTTGAATTCTTGAGCTCAAGCAAACCTCTGTCCTTGGTCTCCCAAAGTGCTGGGATTACAGGCATGACCCACTGCACTAAGCCTGCAAAGTTCAGTAAAAAATAATAAAAATACGCTAAGTTGAAATTTACATATATATTATTAATATTCAGCCGTATCTACAGCAATTGTTTAGATCTTAGACCAAAAGATTCGGAGGAGAGGAAGAAGTATTTTATTCCTAACATTGTTTAGCATGTGCAGCACATAGTAATAATAAAAAAGCAGGTCAATTCTCAGTCAATTTTAACATTAAATCTTTTTATTTTGAAATAATTTTAGATTTACAGGAGTTGCAGAAACAGTAGAGAGATTTCCCACATATCTTTCATCCTGCTTACATAACCATGATACATTTATCAAAACACAGAAATTAACATTGGTACAATACTATTAACCAAACTACAGAGTTCATTTGAATTTTACCAGTTTTTCCACTAATATCTTTTTTCTCTTTCAGGGCCAAGCCCAGGATAGTACCTTGCACTTAGAGCTGTATCATTGCTTTAAAATTCTTCACAGTTCACAATCCCTCATTGCCTTCCCCGGGGCTGACCACTCCCGGCTCCCTGACTCCACTTGCCTTGATATACCACTGATTCCACTGAACTTTTGTGGTATTGGGGTAAGAAGATTTAATGGCCTCAAGTTAGCAATAGTGTGTTAAATTAAAAAAAAAACAAAAAACAAAAGAAGATCTAATGGCTGTGAAGTCTCATGCTTTGGCGAAAGGAGCTGTTGAGCCTGATACAATATATTCAACTGCCAGAGCACCAACATTTGTACTTTGTCTGGCTGGAGATTCTTTAGCCAGATACTCCTTGATGGTGACTGTTAGGTAAGTGACATTTACAAGGCTTGTCTAGTGCATAGAAATCAGAAAGCAAGGCTTGTTTTAGGCAAATGTGCCACATATCTTGTGAGATAAAGAGACAAAAATATAACTGGTGAAATGCGCTGAAAAAAATCCTGGCTTAGACACTCCAGATGCCTGCTCCACATGAATTCTCCCTTTTTCTTGTCATCAGAATTCTTGTTTTGTTCAGGTAAAAGGTAGCCAGGCTCTTCAAAGGAGGTTGGACTTTTTCTCAGCCTCTCTGAGGATGCATTCTTCATGAAGCTAATCTAATCACATAAATTCCTCTCACTTTGCCAATGACTGGTTTAGGAATGGGCATGGAAACAATCTGGCCAGTAAGGCATGAGGAGAAGTCTGAGGTTTCTGGGAAAGTTTTCTTCGCTCTTCAAAAGTCCCTTTCCTTCTTGTCTGAATTTTGGGTCTTGTTGTTTGAGTTATTCTGTGTTAAAGGATAGAATGCCTGGAGCTGTTGCAGCCACTTTGTAACCATGAGGGGTAAGCTTGTGACAAAAGCAAACAAGTTTCAAAGTGAGAGGATAGTGAGATCCTGGTCTTGGATGCATTACTTATCTCCAGGAATGAACTAACTCTGGACTTCTTGTTATGTGAGAAAATACATTTTTCACTTTGAGGAAAGGATAGTTACTGGAAAGAATTCATCAACACAAAAGCATGCTGTGCTCCATGTAGTTGAGGCTGATGATAGTGGTCATTCTTACACAGGTTACAGCAACAACATCTCTCATTCAATCATGCATTCAACCAATAACTGATGAGAACATAAGATCTGAGACTCCTGTGCTTTATGCTGTTAGAATATGACATTATTCCATGGCAGGATTCATGCCATGAATCCTGAAGGATCGCACCATGTAATGAGGGGTAAAACTCACAGACAAACATACTGATTGCAGGACGACCTGGCGTTACCTGAGAGTTACACACACAAATTGCCGTGTTGATGCTACCAGACTAATGCCATGAAGCTTAGTGACAGAAGAGGTGCACACTCTTTATCTTGAAAGATGGTTAACATTGAGAGGTAAACAAAAAAAAACACAAAGACACAGAGATGGGAAACCACAAGTTCTGTTTTGTAAAGAGGGAGTAATCTAATTTAGTTAAGAGTTGAGGCCAATTGCAGTGGCCCATGCCTATAATCCCAGCACTTTGGGAGGCTGAGGCGGGCAGATCCCTTGATGCCAGGAATTCAAGACCAGCCTGGCCAACATGGCAAAACCCTGTCTCCATTAAAAATACAAAAATTAGCCAGGCATGGTGGCACATGCCTGTAATCCCAGGTACTTTTGAGAGACTTGAACCCAGGAGGCAGAGGCTGCAGTGAGCTGAGATTACTGCACTCCAGCCTGGGTGACAGAGCAAGGCTCTGTCTCAAAAAAAAAAAAAAAAATACTGATACAGTTGAATTCTTGGCAGCTATGGCTACAGAGGTAGAGAGGGACAGGAGGTAGTGCCTGCCTGACCTGACAGTTGTGTGCTTTAGGAAGCCTGAGTGGGCTGAAGTATGGTCGAGCAAAAGGAACCCTGTGCTGATAGCATGACTGGCGGGTCTGAGTCCAGCTTCAGCTACCCACTCATTATGTGGCCCTTGGTCATTCATGTCTCAGAACAGCTACAACAAAGGGTTGGTAATAACTGTCTTGCCTCCCTCACAGGGTGACTGGAAAGCGCAATATAAATGTAAGGGGTTATTTCCTCCACATCCAGATATAACTATATTCACCTACTTTTAGGTCCCTGACTCCATCTGAGGACAGTTTTCCCTTTTGTTCCTATTGCTGGAGCCACCCTCCAGTCTCCCGCCTTGGTTTCATCAATGATCTCCCATATCTCAAGTATTTTCAGTATTTCCCTAACTCTCTCCTGGGTTTTTCTTCTCTGTCTGTAATCTCAAAAATTAAATATAATTTAAAGGTCCTTCTGTAGATCTTCCACAGCACTCCAAACACCATTGATTTCTCTTTCTCTCACAAAACATTTTTTTAAAAAATAGAGCTTTTTCCCACCTCCTTTTCTCAAATTCTACCTACTGTTAAGCCCACTCCAATGTTCAATTAAGTGGTCTCTAAAAGCCATGACAGCTGAATCTGGGGGTTTCATCCCATTCTCGTCCTGCCTGATTTAACCTGTCCTTAATCAAATTCTTACCTCACGGCTTCTTCTACCCCACCTTTCCTTTTCCTCATCTTCCCCATTCTGAGTGTTGGGGTTCACTAGGATTCTGCCGACCTCAGACTTTTTCTTATGCTCTCAGGAACACTTATGTAACCTGATGACTTCAACAGTCCTACTGAAGACGAGCTGAAAATACTTTAGTTGTGATTTTCCCTCCCCAAATTCAATCCAAAAGTTTCCAACCAAGCTGTCAAAGTGTTCTGTGGCTCCTCAACCTCAGCTTGTTCAAAGTGGAGGCCATCTTCTCCTCCTCCCTTAAACATGCTATTTATCTGTTATTCCAAATAATTTTTTTTTGAGATGTTGTCTCACTCTGTCACCAGGCTGGAGTGCAATGGCGTGATCTCAGCTCACTGCAACCTCCACCTCCTGGGTTCAAGTAGCTGGGACTACAGGCACATGCCACCATGCCCAGCTAATTTTGCATTTTTAGTAGAGACAGGGTTTTACCATGTTGGCCAGGATGGTCTCAATCTCTTGACCTCGTGATCCGCCTGCCTCAGCCTCCCAAAGTGTTGGGATTACAGGCGTGAGCCACTGCACCGGACACCAAATACATTTTTTAATGGTCCCACCATCATTTATGTTATCCCAGATGCAAGTTCTGACTCATTCAACACCCATACATAATCTTATATTTAGGCAGTCACCAAACCTAACTAATCTTTGAAATGTTTCTGAAATAGTTCACCTCCCTTTTATTCTTATTGCTACTGTTCTTTGAGAAGTGCTGGCCAGACGCAGTGGATCATGCCTGTAATCCTAGCACTTTGGGAGGTAGAGGTGAGAGGATCACTTGAGCCCAGGAGTTCAAGATCAGCCTGGGCAACAAAGGGAGACCCTGTCTCTACAAGAAGTAAAAAAAAAAAATAGCGATGCACGGTGGTGTGCGCTTATAGTCCCAGCTACTTGGGAAGCTAAGGCAGGAAGATCACTTAAGTCCAGGAGGTTGGGGTTGCAGTGAGCCATGATTGCACCACTGCACTCCAGTCTGGGTGACAGAGACCCTGTCTCAGAAGAGAGAGAAGTATTCATTTCTTTACTGGACTGTTATAACAGTTTCCAAAGTGGTCTTCCTGTTTAAGTTAGGATGGTCTTCCATATTCCTGATAGTTCTCTTCTAAAGACAGATCTGGTCATGCTTAAAAACTTTCCATTCCTTCGCATTGTTTGTAGAATAAAGTTGCAATTCTTTATCACGGTATGCAAAACCTGCTACAATCCAGCTCCATCTTAATTCTCCAAATTTATCTCACACTTCTTTTCTGCATTCTCTATCAGTACAATCTGCCAGCTAAAGGTCCAGCCCAAATGACCTCCTCTTTATATCCCAGACAGAATTAAGTTACCTTTTCCTTGTACTCAGAGTGTGCCTATCTCAGGTTGTTCTTAGAGTCACCATCATCCCACTGAATTGTAATGATGTCTCCGTCTATTCTAAAAGATTGCAAGTTTTAGCAGTGTGTATTAGCTACCCCTTGCTGTATAACAAATTACAAAAAATTTAGTGGTTTAAAACAGAAAATATTTTTTCTCTCCCAGGTGCAGTGGGTCAGGAATTCATGAGGGGCTTACCTGGCTAGTTCTGTCTCATGGTCTCTCATGGGGTTGCAGTCAAGAGATCAGCGGGGGCTGACATCATCTGAAGGCTTGACTGGGGCTGGAAAATCTGCTTCCAGGGTGGCACAATCATATAGCTGGCAAGTCAGTGCTGGTTGCTGGCAGCAGGCCTCAGCCATATGGAGGATTTCCCTCCACAGGACTATGAGTATCTTCACAATGTGGCAGCTGGCTTCCTCCCGAGGGAGTGACCCTAGGGAAGGAATGCAGAAACCCCGAGTGCCTCTTATGGCCTATTCTTGGAAGTCACACACACTAACCCTAACCCTAACCTTAAGTCCAGCCCACACTCAAGGGGAGGGGAATGAATTGCCTCCTACCAAAGGGAGGAATGTCAAAAAACTAGAGGACAGATACTCATATACCATGTAATGATGTTCTGGTCAATGATAAACAACGAATATGAAAGTTGTTCCATAAGATTGTAATAGAGTTGAAAACTTCTATCAGCTAGTGATGTCAGAGCCACTGATACACTGTAGTGCAATGCCTTAACCATGTGTTTCTGGTGATACCGGTGTAAATAAACGTACTGTGCTGCCCCACAGTATAGTACAGTACAAAAGCATAGCACAAGGCTGGATGCAGTGGCCTGTAATCCCAGCACTTTGGGAGGCCAAGATGGGCAGATAACTGAAGGTCAGGAGTTTGGGACTAGCCTGGCCAACATGGTGAAACCCCATCTCTACTAAAATATAAAAATTAGCCAGGGGTGCTGGCGGGCACCTGTAATCTCAGCTACTGGGGATGCTGAGGCAGGAGAACTGCTTGAACCTGGGAGGAAGAGGTTGCAGTAAGCCAAGATGGCACCGCTGCACTCCAGCCTGGGCAACAGAAAATCCGTCTCAAAAAACGGCGGATCACTTGAGCTCAGGAGTTCAAGACCAGCCTGGCCAACATGGTGAAACCCTGTCTCTACTAAAAAATACAAAAATTAGCCTGGTGTGGTGGCACACACCTGTAGTCCCAGCTATGGGCTGAGGCATGAGAATCACTTGAACCCGGGAGGTGGAGGTCGCAGTGAGCCAAGATCTCTCCACTGCACTCCTGCCGAGTGACAGTTAGACTCTGTCTCAAAATAATAATAATAGTAGTGGAGATAACTGTTAAATTGAACCATCTGAAACACCGGTATTCCACAGGTTTTACCTATAAAGAAACAAGTTGTATAAAGTTCAACCTCAGAGATGTGGCTGCAAGTTGAAAAACTCAACACATCTTCACGGATGGAAAATCGAGGTGCTTCAGAGTTCTTGATCTTTCTGTTCCTCACAAGACTAAGGTTCAACTTTGAGACGGGTTAGTCATGAAGCGAAATGAGGTCTAGTCCAATCTAGGCGTGACTTTTTCATTTCCTTGAGAGTCAGATAAGGGAGTTACAGACCCAATACTAAGCCAGGGGTGCCGGCGGGCACCTGTAATCTTAGTATGCTAAGTAAGGTGGAGTGTAAATTGAGGAAGTAAAATTTCTCTAGGAACTCCATCCTGTCTCAATTTACATTTCACCCTCTGCCACTTTTAAGAAATCATATTTACTTAGAAGTGAAATAACCATGGACCTATTAAAAAATGGAATAGGAATAGCTCCTTGTTCATTATGTATTTCTGTACGTCTAGAAAGTAATTGACTCCTTCATTACTAGTAGGATTAAAACCAATATTTGCAAATGCAAATTAATTTATTTAAAACACCTTTTGTCCTTCCAGGAGTACTTATAAGACTTAAACAGAAATTTTCAATGAGAAAGTTCCTTTTTTGCTTTTTCTATTTTTCCACTTCTTCTGATTAATATTTAAGGTAGACTTTGGGTGAGATGTGTCTAATTAATTAATGATGGCGGGAGGGTCCCAAAAGTTATTAGGGCAAAACTGCATTCATCCACCCTCTCCCCGCATTGGAACGAAAGCTCCCCTCGGGCAGGGTCTTCCGGTTGTTGATCTGCGCATTCATACAACCTGAACCGTACCTAGCCCACTGCGAGTTCTCGATCAATACTTGAGTAATGTCCATTCATTGATCGTCCGTGTAGGGCGCCGTTGCCAGCGAGAAGGCCGGCCCGCGGCTTCCCTGCCTCCCTGCCTCCGCCGCACCCGCGCTGCCCTCAGCCTCCGGGGCCACAGCCCGCCGCCCGGGAGCATCCGGCTGCCCGGCCACCGCCGGGACGCTCGCGGCCTCCAGGGAGGAAGGCGCGGAGCGAGGAGTGGGAAACCTGGGCCCACTTCCTGTCCGGGCAGGCCCGGGCGCCCGCCTCCTCAGCGGCCTGCTCTCTCCGCCGTGAGCAGCCGAGCCCGGGGCCCAGAAAATGCGGCGGGGCGCGGCGCCGGCGCGGGGCGAGGAGGAAGCAGGCTCCGCTCGCCACCCCCGGCCGCCTCCGTCCCGGCCGCCCGCGCATGCCTCGCGGCGAGAAGGTTAAGCGCGCGGGGGGCGGGGCCGGGCGCGCCGAGTGCGGGCCGCGGGCGGGGCGGGGGCTGCGCTCGGGGGCGGTTCCGGGCGGCGGGGGCGGGGGCGGGCGGAGGAAGGGGGCGGGCCCCGAAGTTGTTCCGCGCTGGGCGGGCGGGCGGCTGTGGGAGAGCGGGCGGCGGGCCGGCGGGCGGACCGGGCCGGGGCTGGAGAAGTTTGCGCTGCGGTTCCTGAGCGCAGGGTGCGGGCCCCGCCGGCCGCTGCGCGCCCGCTGCCATGGCTTTCCGCAGGAGGACGAAAAGTTACCCGCTCTTCAGCCAGGAGTTCGTCATCCACAACCATGCGGACATCGGCTTCTGCCTGGTGCTCTGCGTCCTCATCGGGCTTATGTTCGAGGTGAGAGCCTGGGGAGGAGGGAGCCGGAGGGACAGTGCCCCCTGTCGTGCGCCGCCCGCACACCCCTGCAGGTCGGCGGACCCTCGGTCTGATCGCGGGCTTCTGGCTGCCGTGTACGTTATCGACACCCCGGCTTTGTGCACTGTACCCCGCCGGCCTGTACCCCGGCCAGCCCAGACAGCGCCCCCAGCTCCACGCCGTGCCAGCCATGCCATGCTCAGCCGCCCCTTGGGCACTCACCGTATCCTGCAGCTCTATCTGCAGCCCTGAAACCCCAGCCTGGCCTCGAACCAACCGCCGCGCTGCCACCCTGGCCCGACGCGTGGGGTTTCCTTTCTGGCGTCCGGGAGCCCAGCCCAGAGACTCCCAGACCTGCAGTCATTGCACAACCCCGCTTTCCCCAAGGGGTGGCCACTAGCTCTTCTGGGCTTTTCCAGTGGGAGGGACCCTGACCCTTTTCCACTTCCTATCTGATTTTCTGGGTGTTTTGCATCTCAGCTTTGGAACGTGCTCGGATGTTCACGTGTGGCCCTGGCCCCATCCCAGCGGTGGCCTTCTGCGCTCCTCTCGCTCCCACTTTTTTTGCTGTGCTCTAGAAGGCCAGTTTTTGATATCCTTTACCACTCCGTGGACTGCCCCTTTAGATCCAGCTGCTGCGACCCAGAGCTTCACCCCCTTTACAGGGACAAGAAGAGAGACAGACAGGGATACCCTCAACTTTTGGGGGAAAGGTGATTCTCTTAGAGTGTAGGAGTTGGGGGCAGAGGATGGGGATCCCACCCCTAACAGCAGTGCCCCGGTGTCCGCTTCTGAGACAGGGAGTTGTAGAAAGCCAGCAAGGGGTCAGAATCCACGAGACTGATGGGAAGGATTCCCTACTCTTGCAGAGCAAGAAAAATGTGATATTCAAAAGTGGGAAGAACTGGAGGAAGCTTGGCATGGGTTTGCTGCGGTGTATCTTGTGTCAGAAATGAAATATATGAGCGACATTCCCGTCACTCTCACCGTGGTCTCCTCTGGTTCCTGAGACTCCTTGTCAATTCCCTTCTGGGTCAGGTTGCTTATCTGCATTCTCACGGTTGGGTTAGGAAGCAGTGACCATTTACAAACTTCCTAGGAGTTACGGAGGCCTAGCCTGGCTAATTTTCCACCCTGTCCCTCTGTCTCCAGGTTCCCTGTATCTCTAGGAATGACAAGGGCCCTAATTGGCTGGCGAAGCTGCCCTCAAGCTGGGGACATTCTTGTGATGGCCAATTTAGGGTTGGATGAGCGAATGTGTCTGTGGCTGGGCTTTAGGGTCTCTAGGAAATAAATAGTGGGACTAGGATTGGGGTCTCCACTCTACTTTTTGGTAGTGCTGCTTTAGTTCAGCCCCTTTCTCCTTCCTCTCCCTCTCACAGCTCTCTCTAGTGGTATATTGGATTGGTCCTTGGTTCCACCTTGTTCTGGGTTCTCCCCTGGAAGTGTGTGGTGTCACACAGAGTCATATCCCTGTGTCTCAGTCCCTATTCTATGACTAGTCTGACTGAAAACTGACTGCAGCCTCAGTTTCTCCATCACTAAAGACGTTCATAAAACTGGTCTTCCTCACAGGATGATTGTAAGGTTTAACTGAGATCATGTCAGCAACAAAAGCCGTAACATCTCCTGCCAACATGAAAAAGTCTCTTGCACCTGGAGCCCTGTGATTATTTATTATAATAATAGCTTAACAAAATTAGAGAATTTCTCTAGCCCAGCGCATTGTCTCCTGTCTGTTTGCTGTCCTCCATTCTAAAAGGCCTCCAAGTGTGTGTCCCCAGCCTTGGAGGGTGTAGCTGGAAAGATACACGTGACAGCTGTAAACCTCAAAGCCACAGGCTCTGCAGCGGCCAAGTTTCTCGCATAGCCTGTGGCTCTCTCTGTCGTATTTCTAGCATTTGTTAGGGTTTGTGGCCTTACCTGCTTTATCTTTGCTCAGAAAGAGTTTGAGTTTGGTACCTACCTCCTTCCCCTGGTCTCTAGTCTTGTGGGAAGTCCTGTGTATTAAACTTGCCAGAAGTTGAAAGGAGCTAAGAACTTTTACTCCCAGTACCTAGTGGAAGAGAAAGGCCCAAGATGAGAAAAACAACAAACAAACAAAACTACTCTTATTCCCCCCCCCACCCCCACTCCTCCCACCCCCACTGCCCTTAGACTCCGATTGGGGAGCATAGTAAGGTCCTTGATTGAAATGCCTACAGGCCCCCTTTTCCTGCCATCCCCATCACTTCTTCCCATAGCACCTTGAACCTACAGGACCTACAGGGCAGGTGTGTCCTTTTGAAGGTACTTTGTGAGATCGGTCTGTGCTTTTCTGGGAGAAAGATGGCTTTGCCTTAAGCCTCCAGTAAGAAGGTCTTAGTGTTCTCTGTGCCGGGAACAAGGAGGGGTCTCACTGCCTTTACCCACCAACTAACTTTCCACAGAGATAAGTATTCCTGGGGGTGGGAAGGGGGAGTTTGGAACTGCTGCCTCTATCAAAGGAGAGCAGAAGCATCCTGGATACTGTAGGGACCACAGAAAAACAAATATGGGTATCTTCACACTCAGAGCAAAGCAGGGGGAGGCACCTCATAACCCAGCACAGGACTGGCTGGATATCACTTAGGATCATCTGGATTTTCCTCTGAAGTGTGCGGTATGCATGTGTGGGTATGTGTGGATGCATATGGTGGGTTAGTAGGAGCAACTGAGGACTCACCACCCTTTTCCCAGAAGTGATGATAGGAAGAGGTGCCAGGGGAATGGGAGGAGGGGGTGAGAGGACATAGGCTCTTGGGGTTCTGACTTGGCCCCAGCTAGGATTCCTTCATTCAGAAGCTGAGCCAGGAAAAACCTAATTATAATTCTTCCCACAGAGCGACTCTCCTGGCCACTCCTCCCTCTGGGGTCCTCTGCCCTGCCGCTGCCAGTGAGCTGGGTCCCTCTCCCCCTACCAGCCCACGCCCCGGGCAGCCACAGCCCTTGCGTCTACATTGCCTCCCCGCCTTGCTCTTTCCCCAACTCACTGGTCACCTCTTCTGCATTAGGGGACTTCTGTTTCCCTCTCAGGGACCCCAGGACTTTAGTTATCTGTCTCCAGGAAGACAATGACTCTAAATTATTTCCCCTGGGATCATTTCCTTTTGGGAACACACATGAAAGGCTGTCTCTTCCCTCACCGCCCACCCCTATCGCTACCCCAAATTTGGTTTAGTTTTGGGCCATCCTATTTCCAAGGCAGGGGGCAGCTTTTTCACCCTGCACCCAGGTTTTCTCCCAGTCCTACAGGCTGCTTGGAGTAGAGAAGCTGCTCTGTGCGGCCACAGCACTTGGCTAAAAAATGTCAGGAATGTGGAACTTTATTTTCCCCCTCCTTCCTTTCCACCGTCAAGTCCGCTTTCAGGAGAGGTGGCACAAGGGGGAGTTTTTTACTCTACTCTTTGGTCCTTCTGCCCTGTCGTAGGTGGAGTCTGGCCTGACCATCATCCACTGTGTAGACAGCTGGTTGGGGGGTATGTGTGTCAGATTTGAAAGTAACCTCCTCCCCCTCCCTTGTCTTCCCCTTCCAGTGTCCTGGTCTGTGCCACGTTTCAAATTGAAACAGGCAGGGGAAGAGGAAAAGTCTTTCATTAGCAAATGAAGAATGAGGATAAAGGGGGTGTACCGAAGAGAGAGGAAACAATTTATATACTACCTTTAAAATGTCATTTCAAGACTGAAGCTTTTTTTAAAAGCTCATTTGCAGGCTCTGGCAGCTGCAAGGAAATGTTTCTACACTTCTGAGCCTGTCATTTGTAAGTTTGGTTTCTTTTCGGTCTGTGATGACTTAAAGGTTTAGGGACCCAGAGGAGCTCTTGATGGTGGCTGGGTTTTGCCCTCTAGGTGTTTTGGAGGCAGATTTGGCAGATTTACCTTTTCTCCAGGAACCACCTTCTTTCCTGCTCCTGACACTGTGATTGACTTGTCAGGGTGAAATGTTTGCAGCATTTACAATGGGAGTCCATTACGTCACCACCTGCTAGTACATGGCTTCCATGGCACTGGTTCACATCCTCTCAGACATACCTGTATGCGTCATAACCTGAAATGCAGCTGCAGGTCCTGTCTCTGAATGTTAGCAGCATCATAAAACAATTCTGCTTCTATTGTGTTAATAGAAAGATGTATGTAAATGGCACACATATACATCTGTGGACATGGGTCATCGTTCTTTGATTAACTTCTTTTTTTTTTTTTTTTTTTTTGAGACGGAGTCTTGCCCTGTAGCCCAGGCTGGATGGAGTGCAATGGTGCAATATCAGCTCATTGTAACCTCCATCTCCCAGGTTCAAACAATTCTGCCTCAGCCTCCTGAGTAACTGGAATTACAGGCACCTGCCACCACACCCAGCTAATTTTTGTATTTTTAGTAGAGGTGGGTTTCACCATGTTGGCCAGGCTGGTCTCGAACTCTCGACCTCATGATCTGCCTGCCTTGGCCTCCCAAAGTGCTGGGATTACAGGCATGAGCCACTGCGCCCAGCCTCTTTGAAACTTCTAATGCACTGTTAAAGAAGTGCCTTTGTCAGCTTTTCTAGTTCCTGACTTCATGCATCTCCCTTTTAGCCTTTGGCTTACTCTATCCATGGTGTTCTAGAGAAGTTAAACAGGAAACCAAGGAGGGTCACTTATTCTCTTGAGTGCTCTTCTTCTGTGGTAGGATTTCTTTACGCATGCCTCTATGATATGAGCAGCAGAGCAGAATATTTGGAGCTAGATTTTCTACTGGTCAAGCCTTAAGTGTAATCCTATTCTATGGGATGTAAGGGCCTACTGATTATTCCCATTTCTTTCATTGGCACAAATGTGATATCTAGAAAAATGACATTGATCGGTTAATGACTTTTTAACCCTAACTGCCCAGTGAAGGCTGATATGTGTAAAAATACCCAGCAGTGTGCCTGGCCCATGGGCGCTTAATCAATGGTCTCAACAAGTACATGGATGACTATTGTTATTGGCTTCACTGGTGGGTCTGGGAGTCCATGTTTCATCCTCAGATGGCTCATTGAGCATCCTGGCTGTATTTCATTTTAGAGATGATGTGTTTTGAGATGGAGACCTTTCCCCCAAGTTCTGCACTGCTAGCCATCTACTCTCCAAACAGACCAATCTCTCTACCCCAGAACCTCTTTTCCCCAGGGAGCCCGCTGGTGCAGCTGCTCCACGGAGAACATCTGTTTTCTCTTTGACATCTATCTTTTTAGAACACAGGCCGTGGGTACTGGAGGGTCTTAGAGCTGCCACTATTAACTTTGTAGAGAAGTAAAAACCACAGGGAGACTGCCCTGCAAATTAGATAGGTACCACTTTTCTCTCTTGCCTGCTCTGTTGTCTGAACCCTCAGTCACTCATTTCTCGGGTGCACTGTCCGGACTGGTCACAACAGAGCGCCTCAGTCCCGACTGTTTGTAGAATAACATGTGTTGCTATGGTGAAAGCTTCACTCTGGCAGGCATGAGCTCCTTTTCGATCTGCTTCTTTATGGGCAGGGGCCCCAGAAATCACTCTGTGGCATAGCTGATGTACCTCTCATTCCCACCCTGATAAATGATGAAGCTGGAGGGTTGATAAGAGCGGATTAGAGTTCCCAAATGACAGAAGAGCTTTCTAATCAGCGAGAGCACTATTAGCAGGCTTTGGTGGGAAACTTTACTGATAGGATCTCTTAACCTCTTTATCCAGCTCTGTGTATCTGGTATCCATTGGTACCTAATGGTTAAAGAAAGTGGGGGGGGGGTGGGGCGGCGGGAAGAAACAGTAAAAGTATTAATATGGTTCCTGAACAGCCCTTCTTATTTCACAAACAGACCTTTATCTTTATGCATTCTATTACTTTGCCTTGGTAAACCTCTACTAGTAGTCTCAGATGTCCCACAGTAGAGGAGCACCATACCTAACTTGGTCGCAGCTGGTTAACACTGCGAGTTAACTGTGTGGTTTAAAGAGCTTTGCAGGTGACTTTTGCAAAAAGACCTTGCTTTTCAGCAGGGAAAATGGAGGCAGTTGTGCAGGGGAGGGCAGGGGGCATTGGGCCAGATCTCTAAGGCCTCTGCTGAGTTTGTAGGAGCCCAGGGTCAGGAGAGGGGCTGCTCTGTGACTCGCCAAGCCACGTTGCCTTGTGACAGCTTTCCTTGCTTGTCTGGAGGGGCTGGCAGCACTTTACATCTGTGAAATGCTTCACTCGCCTCACCCTGTAATCGGGATGGTTTATGGGGATTGCCATACCCATCCAGAGCCTGGCTTCTAGCAGAGACTTGGCCAAGGACCATCCACTCCAAGTTAGAGTCGGAGCCAAAATAAGAATTCAGCAACGTCTGGCTCACAGTTAGAGCTCAGCCCCAATGCTTCCACAAATGGGGCGTCTATGGAATGTAGCTACAGGCTGCTTTCTTTTTCTTTGTCTGAATGGAATCTGTTTATTACCTGGAAGCAATGTCTGTGGGTCTTTGTTCCACTTGGAGGCTTTTCTGCCTGGAACAATTATTGAAATTTGCATCTCCCCGAAAGAGACTACAGGGAGTGACCCAAATGTGTGTGTGTATCACGTGTGAACATAAGCGAACACACAGAAGCTTTACCTACTAGTAAAGTTACTGCCTGCTGCTACCCAGCATTTGTGTAAGAAAAGATGACTCCGGCTGTTACGTTTTTACTGCCCTTATCATCAAGTTAACGTTGTAGCTGTAGCTCAAGGGTACATCTTTGCTTTGTATTTTATAAGTTTAAGATCTTAGAGGGGAAACCTAAGAAGTCTGCTGTGATTACAGAAAAACAAAATAAGACCCTCATTGGCTGGGAGATTTGCCCAGGACAGTAGAGTGAATTTTTGGCAAGTTGGGGGCCTGAATCCAAGTCTTCTGACTCATCCATCTCTGGTGGTCTTCTACAGCTCTGCCCACTGGAATTCTAGACTCTACCTTTGAATGCCAGTATTTGTGTAGAAGTCTTGAAATTGCGTGCTGTGCTCATTTATTTAGCAGCTTTTTATTGGATGCTTGAGTGCCTGCTCTGGGACTGTGCTGAGCTCTGGGATGTAGAGATGAATAGGTAGGGTCCCTCTTCTCAAAGAGGTCTTAGTATAGTACCTTGAAGCTGATAGATTATATGTGGATAGGACTCAGGTCTTAAACTTGATGTGAGTGGCAGGTGCGTCCTCAGGTAGGTGTGGGTGTTCTGGTCTAGCACACAGTGGGTATTCAGTAAGTGTAGTCTACTAGAGGGGATGCTTTGGGAACATGGAGGGCAGTCAACCTTGAGCCACTGCTGTTGATGGAAGGGCTGGTTTATTAAATTAAGAACTAATGACCTGGGCATAGTGTGGTCAATATTCAAGGAGAAGCGTGGTGGTCACTTTTAGATACCTTGTGAGGCACAATTATACATACATTATTGCTTAACGGCAGTCTGTTTGGGCTACCATGACAAAAATGCCATAGATTCATAGATTTGGTATTTTAAACAATCTGCATTTCTTTTCTTTTTTCTTTTTTTTTTTTTTAGATGGGGTCTCGCTCTGTTGCCCAAGCTGGAGTGCAGTGGCGTGATCTTGGCTTGCTGCAACCTACCTCTGCCTCCTGGGTTCAAGCGATTCTCCCACCTTAGCCTCCCAAATAGCTGGGACTGCAGGTGCCTGTCACTATGCCTGGCTCATTTTTGTAGAGATGAGGTTTCGCTATTTTGGCCAGGCTGGTCTCAAACTCTTGACCTCAGGTAATCTGCCTGCCTCAGCCTCCCAAAGAGCTGGGATTATAGGCATAAGTCACTGCACCTGGCCCTGTATTTATTTCTCATCGTTCTGAAGGCTGGGCAAGTTCAAGATCAAGTTGCTGGCCTATATTGATTGAAAACCTGGCTGGAGTTTGGAGGACTCTTCCATATGATTTCTTAAGACTTTAAACATCAAACCCAAACGTGATCTGTAATGTCTTTTTTGGGTAGCGCTGAAGATTTTACCTCTGGCAGGAAGGACATAGCTCTCTAGCCTCAGTTGCCCTGCCTTTGAAATGGAAAAAGGACTTCTTAATAAAGCTCCTGCATTTTGAAAGGACAGAGTATTGTTAGTTAATCAGTTTGTTCCTTCATCTTTATTATGAAAGTATGGATATTCTCTCTTAGAGGGTATTTAATTTCTTTTTTTATAGAGAATTTTAAAAAGAGTCTGTTGAGGGACCCACCACTATTATGAAGACTTCTGTGGCTATTGGAGAGGGAGAAGGACGCACCTACATCAGGACAAAGGGTAGAGACAGGATTTATGCGATTATTTATCAGCTCCTTTCCTGAAGGTTAAGAGCAGTCTGGGAGCTCCTGACCTGGAGGAGCAATCCCAGGATAAACAGGCCTTCCCTCCAGCAATTCCTGGAGTCCTGCAGGAAATCACAGGGCCTGCTTCACAATGCCTGGTTTCCGGCTGGGAAGAATTCCTCAGAACTCAGAGCAGAATTGGAACTTTTCAGACCCACGCTTCTGGAGTTGAGACTGTGTTTTTAGTTTGTCGTCTGACTTTGTACTGGATCAACTTGTGACCTCAACGGGCAAGGAATAACTTGTTTGTATGGATTTTGTGACGTTTGGAGGAGGGATGTTGAAGTGGAAAGGAACGGGTGATAGTTATTTTTTTAAAAAATAGCAGTTTGGGCTCTGGTTTGGGCATGATGGCTGGAACATGTGCCCTTCTTCCAGGGTTCTTGAGGCATGAATTATGGCTGGTGCCACTGGAGGGCCTGCAGCAGGGAGGCATGCAGTAAAAGGGGCGAGGACAGGGGATTCTTCCGTTAAATAGCTTTGTGGCCCATGCAAGGCCCTTCACCTCTTTGGGCCTCACTTGCTTCTGGATGTGTCGAATGTCCGGTGGCCTGGTTGTGCCTTCTTAACATGGGCATGTAGACCAGGGCTGGAAAATGTGTATAAAACTCAAATTGCCAGTCAGAAATTAGGAGGAGAAGGAGAGAGGCACCTTCCCCCAAACCTGTAGATTTAGGAGTAGTAACTAGGGAAACATTGTGCCCCCGTTAGGTTAGTGGGCTCACCTCTAAGCTTGGCTTCATTTATTATTTGAGTTGAAACCAGGTTCTAGCACAGATTTGGGGTTGGCATGAAATATGGCTTAGCAGAATGGAAAAGGAGAAAATCCATATATTGGAAAGGAATCTGGGCTCGGCTTTGTGACCTTAAGATCTCCATCCATAATGAGCAATGCTGAAGTTTCAAAACTATATCTGTGGCAATATGGAGAATTTGGCTATCCAGACTGATTCATCTGCAGAAATTTCTGGAAAGCTACAGTTTTATAGCCCTGAAGAAAAAGCAAAGTTGGTCTGCTGTATAGTACATTTTATTACCCAAGAAATGTAAAAGAAACATTTCTGTCATTCTTTGCCCAGCCTTGGAATATCCACATTCAACACTATTCAACCATTTGGGCATTCGATTTTCTTCTATTTTTAATCATTCAGCAAATACACCTACTCTGTTCAAGACACTGAAATATAAAATGCAAGCCAGCTAACATATTTGTTGATACAACTCTCTAAAGTGTGCTCATTTTTAGAGCTTCAGAGAGAAGAGAATGTGATACTTCTTAGCTACTCTTGCCTGCATTTCCTGGGTCCAGATAACTCCAGGCATGACAACTATGGCCTCGCCAGATTTTCACGGACCACTTACCGTGCCTTTAGCCTGCAACTGTGGCATAACCAAGTGTAACTTGACCAATGTTGTGGTTTCTCAGCCTTACCAGTTGGGTTGCTGTTCAAGGGATGTGAGTCTGAACTGAGCTGATTTTGACCTCTTGCCCCTCGTTCTGCAAATGTTGATTAAGCAGTGCTTTGGTGTGAGCCCTCATTCTAGGTGCTGGGAACAGAGGAAAAGGACACATTGCCTAATCACAAGGAATTTACCATCTAGTAAGGGAGATAGGTAAAAGGAGACAAGTACAGTCATTTGATGATGACTACTCCAGCTGAGCTGCCATGTGGGTCTTCTGGTCTAGCACACAGTGGGTGCTCAGTAAGTGTAGTCTACTAGAGGGGATGCTTTGGGCACATGGAGGGCGGTCTCCTAGTTCAGAATAGGGGTAGGTGGATGCTGGATAAGGCCAGAGAAAGAAGGAGATATGGGAAGGCAATAGAACAGTTCATCCTATGTAGACAGAGGAGCTGGTCTGGAGCATTGGGGCACTCAGCACCCTGGTGTCATAGGATGCTTTGGAGGTGGGGCACGGGGACAAGGGACAAGAGTCGGGGAGGCAGATTACCTAGGGTCCCTTAGGTCTTGCCGTGGAGTTGAGACTGTCCTGAAGGTAATGGCAGCCTTTGAAGACTGTTAGGAAAGACAGCAGTGTGATCAGGTTGCTCTGGAGACTGCCAGATTGGTTTAGCGGATGAGATTAGAGACTTGAAGTCTGGTTAGGAGGCTGGGGCACTGGTCCACCTGAGAACTTCCACCTGGGGAAATTTCAGTCTCGATCCCCAACCAGGAAGCAAGCCCCAAAAGCAGCTGAACTGTCTCTGGTGTTGATTCAGAGACTTCAGAAACTGCAAGGCCGTTCTCAGCACTCTTTCCCATATGATTCATGTGACACAGGCACGCAGCAAGGCAGTGGTGGGGCGGGCAAGGACAGTGAAAGCTGAGAGAGAAATGGCTTTTCCCTAGACCTTCTTATAACCCTGAGGTGTGCAGTGATGCCGGTGGTGCTCCTGAATGTGCGTATCATCCTGTTTGACCGTCCTGCATTGCCTTCACATGGCTTTATCACTGAAGTGCCCTATGGACTTAGAATAAAACGGTATTTGTTTGCATCTCATGTAACTTCTAATTTCTTTTTTTTTTTTGAGACAGAGTTTCGCTCTTGTTACCCAGGCTGGAGTGCAATGGCGCGATCGGCTCACCGCAACCTCCGCCTCCTGGGTTCAGGCAATTCTCCTGCCTCAGCCTCCTGAGTAGCTGGGATTACAGGCACGCACCACCATGCCCAGCTAATGTTTTGTATTTTTAGTAGAGACGGGGTTTCGCCGTGTTGACCAGGATGGTCTCGATCTCTTGACCTCGTGATCCACCCGCCTCAGCCTCCCAAAGTGCTGGGATTACAGGCGTGAGCCACCGCGCCCGGCCCGTAACTTCTAATTTCTTAAAAGATAGGGACCCAGTGAGTTAGAACATCTTTCCCTCTACTTTTGTTAGCTAAATAAGCCATGAAGAAGCATGCATGCACGTACGGGCCTTACCTAAGGAAGCTGGTTTTGTTCTAGTGTTCAGCGGGGGCAGAGGGAATGGGAACTTCCTTTGTTGGAGGCTTTTCTAGAGCTAGTGGAGGTTGGGAGGGACATGGTATGTTCAGTGGACAGAGGAAGTAGGCATGGCCTGTACATAACATGTATTTAAAAAGTTACTTAGCATTCACTGTATACTGGCGTCTACTTATATTTTGCACCTGGAAGTTCCCAATGAAGGGGTCGGTAAGTAATTTTTGAAGTGTGTGTGATAACATGGAGAGGACTAGTTGACCCATTGTGTGCTGTTCATCTGTAAACTTTTGCCAGACCCCCAGAAACAGACGCAGTGAGATTTTTCTCTTCGTCTGATTTCTAGCAGACTAGTTGAGTATCTAGGGGTCTTCTTACCAAGGCCTGTTGGTGACACCACGATGTCATTAGCTCCCATACTGCCATCCTGATGCATGACTGTAGTTTGCTTGGTCTCTAGGAGAGGGAAATTCAACAAGTGTATACACCGGAACAGAAACCCGCAGCCGGCACTTGCCCTCCCTGACCTTGTTCCCAGTGTCTGTTCACTAAGTCCAGTGGTTTTACCTCCTGAATTGCCCCCAGGTCTCCTCTTGCCCTAAAGATCTTTGATTTGGCTCAGGCACTTGATATTCCTCACCTAAATGGCTATGGTGGGTTCTAACTTGGACCCCACTCTCTCATCTTTTCTGATCCTTTCTCCTCATAGCTATTGTGGGTTATCTTCAAACACAGAGCTGAGCATAGGTCTCCCTACTTAGATTGTTTCCAAGGTGCCCGCCCAAAGGCTGGGTGATTAGCTTGGCTTCAAAGCTTCCCCGCAATCTGATCAGCCTTTGTCCTGGACTCTGTACCTCCCTCAGGCTCATCCCTGCCCTGACCCTCATTGCAGACCAACATACCTAAACATTCCTTCATTCTTCTCTGCTTTTGTTCATGCACCTTGCCCTTCAAGTCACCTAATTCCCCATTTCATCCTATAGCTGCTGTTTCTTTTTTAAGGCCCCCCTCAGATATGGCAAAAACACCACCTGCTCAGAGGGCCGCTTTCCCAGCCCCTCTGCCCTGAGAGGGTTAATTCCTCCTTTCTCCCCACCTCTGTCTTTCTCTTATTGATTCATTCAGCCAGACTTGGACCGAGCATTTGCTCTCTGCCAAACCCTGTTCTTGGGGCTAGGGATAAAGGATGAAGAGGTGAAGATTCTGCCTCTACTGAGCCAAGAGTCCTTAGGGAGTGAAAATGTCACTGCTGTTTTTTGTCTGTAGTGGGTACAGTGTGTGTGTGTCAGGGAAGGGAGCATAACCCCTCTGGGAGGGGTAGGGACAGTTCATTTTAAAAAGGAGAAGTTTGGAGCCAGGCATAATGGCTCACCCCTGTAATCCCAGCACTTTGGGAGGCCAAGGGAGGCAGATCACGAGGTCAGAGATCGAGACCATCCTGGCCAACATGGTGAAATCCCGTCTCTATTAAAAATACAAAAATTAGCTTGGCATGGTGGCGTGTACCTGTAGTCCCAGCTACTCGGGAGGCTGAGGCAGGAGAATCGCTTGAACCCAGGAGGTGGAGGCTGCGGTGAGCCGAGATCGCGCCACTGCCCTTCAGCCTGTGTGCCAGAGCGAGACTGTCTCAAGAAAAAAAAAAAAAGAGAGAGAAGTTTGATCTGGTCCTTGAGGCTTAAGGGGCATGGGGCAGGCAGATGTGCTGGGGAGAGGGAGTTCCAGGCAGAGAGAAGGCATGGGGCTAGGGGGAGTATGGCAAGTGTCTCTCTGTTGCCAGAGTGGGCTGGGTAGGAGCCGGTTAAGGGCAGAAGTGGTGAAAGGTGACACTGGACTGGCAGGCAGGGTTCTGGCCATAGAGATGCTTTTTTAAAAATTTGGGTTTTGTCCTTAACTTGGGTAATAGGGGAACCATTGAAGATTTTTTAGCATGAGAGTGACTCCAGTGTGTCCTAGGAAGGTCACTGGCAGTTAGGGATGGGCATGGCTCCTTGTACTTGCTGTGAGCCATCCCTCCATGACCCAGGAAAGAGCCGTTTCACATTTTCTCAGTATACCCAGCACCTCTGTACCTACCACGTAGTCAGTATGGATTTGTCAGGTATGGTCCCATGTGCACACAGGATGGTGTGCGTCTGAATTGCCTTTCTTTTGCTTTTCTATCCATGCTGTCTCTTCTGGTTTCTCAGGTAACCAGCAAGAGATGCTTTTGAGCATATTAGGAATGCTAGCTACTTTAGTGTGTGCATACAGATAGAGAGCCTATAATCTTAGCCTTTTAAAGCTTAAAAAGATTTTTTTTTGGAATAGGTACCATTAGGAGATACATTCATGTGGCTCAAAAATAGAAAACATAAAAAGAAATTCATTGATAAGTGTCTTTCCCAACCTGTTCTCATCCAGTTCCCCCACCCCTAGGTAACCACTTTTTATATCCATCTGTCTGTCTATCTTCCTGTCTCTTTTCCTATACAAAATGAAGTGTATTATTTACACTTTTGCACCTTGCCTTTTCAATTAGCAAAATATCTGGGCAATCTTTCGATGTCAGTACACGGAGAATTTCCTCATTCATGTGGAAGGTTGCACAGTCTTCCATTGTGCAGGGTTAACTTAATTCATTTAACCAATCCCCTTTTGATGGACATTTGGGTCATTTCCAATGTTTTGCTCTTACAAACAATGCAGCAGTGAATATCTTGGTACATACGTCGTTTTGTACCTATACAGGCATATCTTGTTGGATATTTTCCCAGAAGTGGGATGATAGGGTCAAAGCATAACTGCATTTGTATTTTTGATAGTTATTGACAAAATGTACTTGTCCTTTTGAAATACATGTCCGGGTCAATGAATCAGTTAGCCACAGACTGTTTACCGTGTACCCATGAAAATGTATGGTTACGTACTAAAAGTTCTACCAGTGCCTGCATTGATCTTGTTCCCTGTTAAATTCTCAGCATCTAGAAAGTGCCTGATATATAACAGGAGGCAAAATACATGTCGGATTTTTAAAGTTTCTCTGTTGGGCACATTTGGATCGTGGGGCTCTTTACTATTGATTATATTTCAGCTCCTCTATGATGTTTCTGTTGCCTCTGGCACCTCAGACAAGTCACTCAGGACCTGCTACCTCTTTTCACTTGGCCAGATGTTCCTCATTCCTCAAGCTGCAGTCCACCTTTTCAGGAAAGCCCTCCTTTCTCCCTGTGCTTCCCTTATCATGGTTCTGATGACCCCCAAGTTTATCGTGTGCAGCCCATCATACTTCACAGCCTTGCTGTGTGTTCTTTGAGGCAGGAGGTATTGCTTACCATAGTATCTCTAGTATCCAGCACAGCACTTGACATTCTATTGGTTCTCATATTTTTTAGTATATGAGTGGTAAAGTGGAATTACCAGTTGATAACCCCTTTTTAAAGACTTTTTTTTTCCATTTTAAGTTGAGATAGAATTTACATACCATGAAATTTACCATTTTAAAGTGTACAATACTGTGGTTTTTAGTGTATTCACCATGCTTTACGACATCGCTATTATCTAATTCCAAAACATTTCCATCATCTTCAAAAGAACCTGTTTA
Source organism: Sapajus apella (assembly GCF_009761245.1). Classification (NCBI taxonomy): domain Eukaryota; kingdom Metazoa; phylum Chordata; class Mammalia; order Primates; family Cebidae; genus Sapajus; species Sapajus apella. Next base: position 10,229,113 of record NW_022436981.1, on the reverse strand, counting down.
GCCAGGCACGGTGGCTCACTCCTGTAATCCTAGCACTTTGGGAGGCCGAGGCGGGTGGATTGCCTGAACGCAGGAGTTTGAGATCAGCCTGGGCAACACGGTGAATCACCATTTCTACTAAAATACAAAGAAAATTAGCTGGGCATGGCGATGTGTGCCTGTAGCTACTTGGGAGGCTGAGGCTGGAGAATTGCTGGAACTCAGGAAGCGGAGGTTGCAGTGAACTGAGATCACGTCACCGCCCTCCAGCCTGGGCAACGGAGGGAGACTCCGTCTCAAAAACAAAACAAAACAAAACAAAACATGTTCACATTCATTTCCCATTGCTCCCCAATCCGACTCGCATCTCCACTCCTGTCTCCACCCCAGCAAGGACTGTCTACTTTGTGTCTCTGGACTCACAAATGGACATTTAATGTAAATGGAATCATACCATACCTGGTGTTTTGTACCTGGCATCTTTCGTGTAGCATGTTTTCAGGGTTCATCTATGTTGTAGCATGTATCAGTACTTCATTTCTTTTTGTGACTGAATCATATTCCATTTACAGCGAAATGCATTTTGTTTATCCATTTATCAGTTGATGGACATTTGTCTCTGTCTTTTGACAATTATGAACAATGCTGCTCTGAACATACATGTGCAAGTTTTTATGTGGATGTCATGTGTTCAGTTCTCTTGGATATATACCTGGGGGGTGGAATTGCCGGGGCATTAAATAATTTTAATATAGGCAAGGAGCCAGCATTGAAACAGTATTGAACAGCTTATCTTTTTGATCTGAGAGTGATAGCTCAGGGTCAGTATTATGAATATTGACCATTATTCTGGCTTGACCCAACAGTGCTGGTTATTGAGAGTTATATTTGTTAAACTATGAGCTAGTAATCCTCTGTGACTCAGAGCAAATGTTGTCAGAGTTCATACGACAGAGTTTACTGAATGTTTCCCATTTGTGCGCAACTCCATGGAGATACCAAAACACACAGGACACAGGGCGCAGCTCTCGCTCTAATGGCATAATTCATTTGAAGTAGCCCAAATATCCACCTACAATGAACCGATTTGGTAAATTAATTGTGGTATACCCATACAGTGGAATACTCTAGAGCTGTTTAAAAGAGGATGAGATCAATCTTCCTGTATTGACACAGATGATATCTGATAAAAAAAATAGTGATCTGTTTTAATAAAAAGAACCTTATGTTTATATATGCACAGGCAACACCTGGAAAGATCACACACAGCAGACTGTTAACATTGGTATCTCTCTAGGAGGTAGGTTATAGAAGACTGCAGCTTTCAACTTTATATTTCTGTCTCTCTCTCTCTCTCTTTTTTTTTATTTTTTGAGACAGAGTTTTGCCCTTGTCCCGCAGGCTGGAGTGCAGTGGTGCAATCTTGGTTTTCAGGTTTAAGCGATTCTTCTGCCTCACTCTCCCAAAATAGCTGGGATTACAGGCACCTGCCACCATGCCCAGCTAATTTTTTTTTTGTAATTTTAGTCGAGATGGGGTTTCACGATGTTGGCCAGGCTAGTTTTGAACTCCTGACCTCAGGTGATCCACCCGCCTCAGCCTCCCAAAGTGATGGGATTGCAGGCGTGAGCCACCACGCCCCACCTACATGTTTCTCTTTTAAAATTTTCTTACAGTAGGTGTGTATTTTAAATTCAATTAGGTTTTAAATTCAATTAACTTCCCATAATTCTGTTTTGGGAAAAAAAGAACTTGAGATAAGAATTATGTCTGAACCACTAGTTAGCAATGTAGGATACAATGCCACATACTGGCATATTACTCAATGCAAATACATTTGTGGTAAACCTAATAGTTTACAAATGGTGTAAGCCCAGATGTGAAAGACTGTTTAGGTTCTAGCAGTCAGGGAATCTTCATGGGACTTGGCTTGTGTCTTACAGGATAGGTAGCATTTATGGAGCACCTCACAGTTTATAGAATCAAAGATAACAAGTGTACCCTCTGTATTGACTGCCTGTTTTGTGCTCAGCCTTGTAAAAAAGCACTCTACAGGTACCTGTATTTTCTCATTCAGCCCCCACAATCAGCCTGTGTGGCAGATACTGTAGTGCCTCCCTTTTTACATATGAGTGAGCTACCGAGGTGTAGAAAAACTAAGTAATCCAGCCAGACTCTCATTGCTCATAAATGCCAGAGCCACAATTCAAGGTCCATGTGTCCGACTTCACAGCCTGAGTCCTTCACTGTATTTTAAAGAGAAGGAGATGGAGGCCAAGAGCATACAAGTCACTTGCCCAAGATGATGTAGCTCGTAAATTGATGAGTAAATCCTGAACTCAGGGCATTCCCAGTAATCCGGTTGTGTCTGTTACACTGATCTTTCCTAATGTGGAGTCCAAGCTGTTGAAAGCTCTGGGGGTGGCAGTAGGGGCTGGGGATTTTGGGCCAGAGAGAGATGCAGAACTCTTTCTACCATGCCCCCTTTCTTGGAGATTCACAGAGCATATAAACTTACTAAAGTAGGATCCACCATTTCTCAGTCTGTGTGACCATCTCTTTCTAAGTAGTGTAGAGTAACGTTCCACAGATCCCACTTTGCAGAATGCCATCTTTTTGTCCTATAAGGAAGGTACAGTTTCTTGAATAGCTTTCCATTTCTCTTTCTCTCTCTCTTAATAAATAAGAGTGCCAGCTCTAAGATCTGAGGCAGGAAGGGTGTGAGGAAAAAATATGTATTGGAATTAATGGAGTGTGATTTCTTGGATGGGTTTGGGGCCACATCTGTAGCACTTCTTCCTGAATCTTCCTTCTTTAGGACACACGGTAAAGTCTAATAGAGGGATCATATTTCCCTTCACTCTGTAACTTTTTGTTGCAGCAAATCATGATTCACGGTTTAATTAAATCCCCCATACTTCCTAAACTCAAATTATTCAACCTATACTCTACCAGATTTCATACAGTGAGTATTAGAAGTATCCAAGTGCCATTACCTTTTTTTTTTTTTTTTTGCTATAAAAGTGTTACTATTGTGTTTCCTTAAAAATTATGTAAAATTCATGTAACATTGAATCTGCCATCTTAACCATTTTTAAGTGTGCAGTTAAGTAATGTTAAGCACATCCACATTGTGCAACCAATCTCCAGAACGCTTCAGTTCATTCCACGTTTATTGAGCAGCTGCTTGCTCCGAGTTGATCAAGACACACTCCCTGTTCAGTCTAATGGGGAAGACAGATAGGAAAACCAGTGGTTACAGTTCATTATGGCCAGAGTGGTAAGGTGCTCCTTATGGGACTGGACCTGGGGGGCTTCTGGGTCTCAGGATGGGACCGTGTTCCCACCTGGTACTCCCCGGCTCCCTCTCTTCTGGCATCCTGTTTTGCTACTTGCTGATTGCAAGTAGTTTCTCACCCTGTCAATCCCCGGAGGAATTGCTCTGCTCTCCAGAGCCCCAGGGTGGCCAAGTCTGCAGGTTTTGCTTGTGCGAGAGCTGTGCTCTATAGCTGAGCCCACGTGGCCTCAGCCGGGGGAAGGGCAGGAGAAGGGCGCTGCTGCCAAAACCAGAACTTCACCAAACCCCAAATCAACAGTTTGCCCAAATATAGTATCCTAGACTTCACAGTCATCATATTTAAGCTAAATATACTGTCCTTCAGCTTGCAAGCTCAGCTTCCTCTAGGAATGACTTCTGTGATTATTCCTAAGTGTCTTTTCTTCACTTCATGTCTACAAAATGGCCATAGTGACGTGGCTAAAGTCCCAGATTAGGGGCATGTGTAAAACTAAACAGATCGGTGAGAACTGGCTCCAGGTCACATTTGATTTTGTTCATTTCCATGGAGACCTCTTGAAAGTGAAAGATAGTCATAGCAGTCTTATACAGTATATAGAGCTCCTTTTAGAAAAGATTTATTATGATGATTAAGTCACAGGCTCTCCTTCCCTGGAAAAATAGGCTGCAGATTTGAGACTCAGTTGTCTTCTCCATTGGGATATGCACCCTGATTCTCCATTTCACATTGTCACATCACACGGGGTTTATAAATACGGTCATATGTATGCACAGTGAGTGCAGGCTTTGATTTACATTGTCTGATTCTTTTTTTTTTTTTTTTTTTTTTTTTGAGACGGAGTTTCGCTCTTGTTACCCAGGCTGGAGTGCAATGGCGCGATCTCGGCTCACCGCAACCTCCACCTCCCAGGTTCAGGCAATTCTCCTGCCCCAGCCTCCTGAGTCGCTGGGATTACAGGCACGCACCACCATGCCCAGCTAATTTTTTGTATTTTAGTAGAGACGGGGTTTCACCATGTTGACCAGGATGGTCTCGATCTCTTGACCTCGTGATCCACCCGCCTCGGCCTCCCACAGTGCTGGGATTACAGGCTTGAGCCACCGCGCCCGGCCGTCTGATTCTTTTTTTTTCTTTTTGAGACAGAGTCTAGCTCTTTCACCAGGCGCCAGGCTGGAGTGCAGTGGCTCAATCTCGGCTCACTGCAACCTCTGCCTCCTGGGTTCAAGCAATTCTCCTGCCTCAGCCTCCCGAGTAGCTGGGACTATAGGCGCATGCTACCACACCCAGCTAATTTTTGTATTTTGGTAGAGACGGGGCTTCACTATATGGGCCAGGATGATCTCAATCTCTTGACTTCGTGATCTACCTGCCTTGGCCTCCCAAAGTACTCGGATTACGGGTGTGAGCCACCGTGCCCAGCCTATATTGTCTGATTCTTTACCGGCTACTTCACTTAACTGGGTAACATGATGAAGTTACTTAACTGTGCCCCAGCTTTCTTGTCAGTAAAATGGGGCTAAAAATTCTTGACCCTACTTCAGTGGGTTTTTCAGGACCAAATAAGTGAATAATGCATGCATGGCATGCTTATAGAACCTGATATACAATAAGGATGCAATATTATTTGTTGAGAATACCTGAATATTAATTAATTCCATGAATATTGCCCCTATTACTAAGCAGCCATTTTCTGTGCCTCTAATCTCCATATTATAGGTTTTATACGGTCTTTACATCCTGGTGCATCCATTTCCCACCATCCATTCCTCACTTTTTTTTTTTTTCCCTGAGACAGTGTTTCACTCTGTCACTCAGGCTGGAGTGCAGTGGTGCAGTCTTGGCTCACTGCAACCTCCACCTCTCAAGCTTACACGATTCTCCTGCCTCAGCCTCCTGAGTATTTGGGATTACAGGCACCCACCACCACGCCAGCTAACTTTTGTATCTTTAGTAGAGACAGGGTTTCTCCACATTGGCCAGGGTGGTGAATGCTCAAACTCCTGACCTCAGGTGATCTGCCCACCTCAGCTTCCCAACGTGTTTCTTTTTTTTTTTTTTTTTTTAAGATGGAGTTTTACTCTGTCACCTAGGCTGAAGTGCAGTAGCGAGATATCAGCTCACTGCAACTTCCATCTCCTGGTTTCAAGCAATTCCTCTGCCTCAGCCTCCCGAGTAGCTGGGACTATAGGCACACACCATCACACCCAGCTAATTTTTGTATTTTCAGTAGGGATGGGGTTTCGCCATGTTGGCCAGGCTGGTCTCAAACTCCTGACCTCCAGTGATCTTGCCTGTCTTAGCTTCCCAAAAAGCTGGGATTACAGGCACGAGGCACTGCGCCCAGCCTATACCTTTTACACTCAAACATTGCTGCCTGGGCCACCAAGACTGTTAAGAAATGTACAGATTGGGCTGGGTGCAGTGGCTCATGCCTGTAATCCCAGCACTTTGTGGGGGCTGAGGTGGGTGGATCACTTGAAGTCAGGGGTTTGAGACCAGGCTGGCCAACATGGTGAAACCCTATCTCTACTAAAAATACAAAAAATTAGCTGGGCGTGGTGGCACATGCCTGTAGCCCTGGGAAGCCTGGGACAGAAGAATCGCTTGAACCCAGGAGGCGGAGGTTTCAGCGAAGTGAGATTGTACTACTGCATTCCAGCCTGGGTGACAGAGCAAAACTTAGTCTCAAAAGAAAAAAGAGGGGTTGGGTACAGTGGCTCATGTCTGTAATCCCAGCACTTTGGGATGTCTGGGGGGTGGATTACCTGAGGTCAGGAGTTCGAGACCAGCCTGACAAAGATGGAGAAACTCTGTCTTGACAGAAGGAGAAAGAGAGAGAGAGAGAGAGAGAGGGAGAGGGAGCAAAGAAAGGAAGAAGGGAGGGAAGGAAGGAAGGAAGCTGCAGATTGACTGGGTTTGCTGAGGGCTTCTCAGTGACCTCTGAGCCCCGCTTCTCTTCCTGCGTGCCTGAGCCCCTAGCCCCGGGTCTGTCCATGAATGTCCTCCCCCAAGAACCACAAGCTCCAGAATTACCCCCTCACCTTGTCCCTTCTCAAAGATCATATGGCTTCAGCACTCCTTACTGCTGTCTCCCTCTCCCACTGGGAAGAAAACTATGAGGTTAAACTAAATGGAGATCAGCTGCTTGAAATATTTTATACTGAGGCATGACCTAACCATCATAACATTTAAAAAAATAATGGAAATTTTGCATTTTACATGTTGTTTTTGTTGAAGGACTTTTTTTTTTTTTTCTGTGTAAATACCACTTTTATAAGCAGATTTCCCATAGCTCTTCCACTTTACAAAATTGACTTAATTTTTACTCTGTTCTTATGTCCGGACACTATGATTTTTTTATGGTTGTAATAAAAATGCACAGGCTGAATTCCGATTTTTTTTCCACTCAATAGTATATCCAAATATTTTGAGATGTTAGCATTTTTTAAAGATGAGGTTGTCCTAAATACCTACCAGTAAGGGATTGGTTAGATCAATTTAAAATGGTGTGACATAAATCTGTATGCATCGTCATAGAATGATGTCCAAAACATATGGTTGTGGTTTTTTAAAAAGCAGCTTACAGAATGCCATATTGGTGTGGGCCTTTTTCTGTAAACGTTTGAATGTGTTTTATTTTTATAGAAAGATATCTATAAGGATGATCATCAAAACAGCACAAGTGTTTTTCTCTGTCATAGGATTTCAAGTAATTTTACTTTTTTCTCCATTTTTATATCTGTCTCCTCATATATATTTTATATATATATTTTTTTTAACAGGGTCTCGCTCTGTTGCCCAGGCTGCAGGGCAGTGGTGTGACCACAGCTCACCGCAGCCTCATGTATATATATATATATATACATATATATATATATATTTTGATGAGCAGAAAAAGGCAATGTTAAAGTGATTTCATTTTGGGAATGGAAAGATGGAAAGTTTGGATTAGTGACAGAGCTTGCTACTGGGGGAGAGGTGGCAGGTTGGGGGCAGAAGCCAGTGCCCAGGTGGAGGGTGGGGGTGAAGTGGGAGAGAACAGAGGGGCAGGAGGAGGGAGCTTGACAGCAGGGCAGCCAAGGGATGCTAGAAAGAGAAGCCCACACCCTAGATCTTACAGATGCCATTCCCATCTAATATAAATCAAAGCGTTACCTTTCAGAAGCCTTTTGAACAGTGGCTCAGAGGGTAAAAATGAGGGTATTAAACCAGTCATAGAAGGATACAAAAGCATCAAGAAAAACTCAAGTCAGGATCAACTAGGAAGTTGGCCAGGCGCAATGCCTCATGCCTGTTATCTTAGCACTTTGGGAGGCTAAGGCAGGAGGATCCCTTGAGGCCAGGAGTTTGAGACCAGCCTCGGCATGGTGGTGTGTACCTCAGTTACTGAAGAGGCTGAGGCAGGAGGATCATTTGAGCCTGGGGGATTGAGGCTGCGGTGAGCTGTGGTCACACCACTGCCCTGCAGCCTGGGCAACAGAGCGAGACCCTGTTAAAAAAAAAAAAAAAAAAATGACTCTAGAAGTGGAATGTAACTTCTTACTTCTAGACAAGCCACATGAATGAAATGGCCAAAATTTGAAAAATATAAACCCCAATACAGTAGTCCATTGCTGCCCAATTGAGAGGCTGCGGAAATGGGGCTACCCAGTCAGCTTTGGGTGAGATCTGTTCACTTTGGTTTTCTCTCCTCCTCCTCCTCCTCCTCCTCCTCTTCTTTCTTCTTTCTTCTTCTTCTTGAGTCTCACTCTGTTGCCCAGGCTGAGGGCAACGGCATGATCTCCACTCACTATACCCTCCGCCTCCTGGGTTCAAGCGAGTCTCCTGCCTCGGCCTCCTGAGTAACTGGGATTACAGACAGCCACCACTATGCTAGGCTAATTTTGTATTTTTAGTGGAGACAGGGTTTCACCATGTTGGCCAGGCTGTTCTCAGACTTGCTCATCGCGGCCTCCCAAAGTGCTGGGATTAGAGGCACGAGCCACCCAGCCTGGCCCACTTTGGTTTTCAAAACCAAAAGTGAGATGCTCTGCCTCTGCATCCCTTCCAGGGGTGTAGTAAGTAAACAGGTGCTTTACTACTTTGGTAGAAAAATACATTACTCATTAATACCATATGAAGGCTCTGACAAGTCCTGCAGTAAAAAAGCACCTACTGCCTAGCATTTCCCAAGGCAATCTGCCCCAGGAACCTTTGTGTAGCAATATACATAGTAGCCACTTTCTTTGATCCTCTGAATGTCCTTTACAGAGCATTGAGGGGCTTCTGTGAAGTTTTAGGATTTGATTGCCTGGAAGAGGCTCTTGCTCAGGACTGGCAGGCTGGGGCAGATGGTGTCCTCAAGTGGGTGGTGTGCTCAGGGCTGGTAGGTTGGTGTGTATTCCTGCTGTCCCATGGAAGATGGAACTGTTGATGCTGGTGGCCTTGTCAGCATGTGTATGTTAAGGGTGATTTATGTAAAGGATAGGGGCAGGAGAATCCACAAAATGATAAATGACAAAGCAATGATAAAAAAGAAGAGGAAAAATGTTACTTATTGAATACCTGTGATGTGCTAGGCCTTGTGCTAGATTTGACCATCTAATCCCACTAGTCCCCTCCGCAGTCCTCTTTATGCAGTCTATCTCTGTCTGCACCAAGCAACTGAACAACTCCGTTTCAGAGTTAGTGGGGGCAGAATTGGGATTTTGGTACAGGTCTTTCTGAATCCAAAATCTAGGCTCTTAACTATTGCGCTCTACTACCTGTCAACAAAGAGGTGCAGGCAGCGAGTGCTTCAGGCGTGAGGAGGAAGCAGCCAAGAGGACTGATGGCAGAATGGGGAGGAGGAAGGAGGAGGTGAGGCTGGAGCAGGCCCTCAAAGGAAAGCCAAGGCAGTGGAACAAATGGAACGCAGAACAGATGGCTGGAATGCAGGCAAAAAGGACATTCAGAGAATCAAAGAAAATAGTTACTATGTATACTGCTATACAAGGATTCCTGGGGCAGATTGCCTTGGGAAATGCTAGCCTGTGTATGTGTGTGTGTGTGTGTGTGTTTTTTTTTACTGCAGGACTTGTCAGAGCCTTCATATAGTATTAATGCATAACATATTTCTCTACCAAATATATTTGTTGATCTTGAAGAGTATCTAATGAAATAATATCTTTAATATATCCTTTAGGACATCCAGGACTATCATATTAGTTTGGAAAGATGTGTTAATCGAATGTGGAGAGGAAGGGAGGTTTAGGAACGCCAGATTAAAGAGTTAGACATTATCTTTTTAGCAGCAGAAGCCATGGAGGGACTATGGTGTTTGTGTGTATATGCCTGGCTGCTCTAGCTAGAGATAGTGGGAGGGGAGGAAGGGGGTTTGAGTCTTGAGGCTGAGAATACAGTTAGAAGTTTCTCCTACGGCTGGTGGCAAATGAGTGTATGAAGCTCTTAGCAGCACTGGGAGTAGAAATGATGGATTTAATAAAATGGTAAAGGAAAAAGCCAACAAGGGGCGATAAGGGAAGGTGGGGAGTCGTTGACTGCAGCATGGGCCATCAGCAAGTATAGAGCTCTCTCCTGGGCACCGGGTTTGGTATGCCGAATGGGAGTTAATGATGCACTATCTACGTAAAGATGCAGCCTCCCACCTCCCGCCCTTGGAAGAAAAATTCCAGCAGGAAAAGTAGATATGAGTGTCAGTGGAATAGAGTTGGCTGCTGTAGTAGAGATTTCCAAGAAAGCAAGAAGAGCCAAGGCTTGAACCGTGGGCCTGGAGGTGAAGCCATGTCCCAGAAGCATGGGGAAGAATCCGTGGATGCAAAGGGACTTCAGAAAACACCCTTAAAAAATGAGAAGACTGTGGCCCAGTGAGGTGGATGGGAGCAGGCGGAGGCAGCCCATCAGGTTTGCGGCTGAGCTGTCAGGAAACAGGTCTCTTGCCTCCTCACTGTACTTTTCTCCCCTCTGCTTCCTCTTAGTAATATATTATATGCACAGCCATTTGAGCATTCTCCATTTGCAGAGCTTCAGTAGAGCTGCAGGTGGCCTTCCTAGCAGGCGTGGCCACCAAGTACCCAACAGGTTTCAGTCTGTTCTTGCCCCTCTTGCCTCCGCAAGATAGTGAAAGGGCTGGGGAGCCTGTTGGTCTTGTGCAGGGGCTGTCCTCTCTGCATCCGTGCCCCCTGGGCTTTGCATGGGGGGAGCCTGGAGTCTCTCTCTTTAAGGCTAGAAGCCAGAATGGCTGCCTGGGACTGCTGGCTATCTGTGCCCTCCCCTCTTGCCCAGGCTCAGACTGGGGCAGAATGTGGCCCAGGGCCTGCTTGTCAGCACGTGGCTAGGGTTTCCGTGTTAACGTTCCCAAATTGGGATCTCAGAAGATCAAGTGTCCGTGTTGTCTGATCACGCTGAGCCTTCTCGAGCGGCCAGCTGCGAACCTTTCAAAGGGCTGTGTGTAATTGGCTTGGGAGATGCTGTGGGGGACTGAGAAGGGGACAAAGAAGTCAGTTTTTAAAAGGAAAAAAATAAATGAACATAACAGTCTTGGGCCAATTGGGTGGGGCATAGTGCTTGGGCACATTGAAACCCCTTCCTCTTCCCTTCCTATTTTTCCACTTCCAGAGCCCCCTTTGGCTAGTGCCAGACTGACCCCTGCAGACCCCCTCCATGTAAATACAGCCTCTGTCTCCCACCCCCTTCCTCATTATGCATTCCTTTAATCTGACCCATCTCCAGGTCGCCAGCTGGCAGAGACTCAGCAGATTCCAAACCCCAGCTGGTGCCAGAGTGTTTACACGGGCCAGGGAAGCTTGGCAGACAACCTGCCCCCAAGCTACTCAGCTGTAGGAAAAGGTAGAAAGACTCCCGGAGATAAGTGGCCCATTTGTTTGCAGACTTTCCCTCCTCCCTCATTCACCCTCCCCTGCATGCCCACCCTCACTCCAGTTGCTGCTCCATCCTGAAAACGTTAGAAAGAATCCCTTTGTGAAAGGAAGGTAAATGGCTAGGGACTAGCAGGGTAATCCCTTCATCCAAGTGACCCTGTGTGGCACCCTGAGCACATGAAGGGAAAGATCCTTTGCTTTCCTGACTGGAACAGATCAGATATTAATTAGGAGACAGTATTGGTTAATATAGAGCCAGTCCTCATTCATAATGGATCTGGTTTTCCAAAATAATAACAAAAGCTTTGTGACCGAGTGTTCATGAAGCCAGGACTTATATTTGTCACTGCGGCCTGAGGCCAGTGGTGCCCTCGAGATCCTGTATTCACCTCCTCCTTCCTCAGTAAAGGCCCTCTTGAAAAACTCAGGCAGGAAATCGTTCGGCCACAGCAGTGGTTTGTCTTGATCTGGGTTTGTGAGAAGCTGACCCAGGCTTCTCTTGCCTAAAGAAAACAATTTCTGACACTGTTTATCAATACTGTTGGTCCTTTGGAAATTAGGTGGCCCATAAAGAGTGACGATTTGTCTATCTCTCATGAGTTTCATGAGGGATAGTACCAGGTTGTGTGTGGAGGAGAATTTTGCTGATTTAAAGTGTCCTATTTGGCTGGGCATGGTGGCTGACACCTGTAATCCCAGCACTGTGGGAGGTCGAGGCAGGCGGATCTCTTGAAGCCAGGAGTTTGCGACCAGCCTGGCCAACACGGTGAAACCCCACTCTAAAATAGAAAAGTTAGCCAGGCATGGTGGTGCACATCTGTAATCCTAGGTACTCGGGAGGCTGAAGCAGGAGAATCACTGGAGCCCAGAAGGCAGAAGCTGCAGTGAGCTGAGATCTTGCCACTGCACTCCAGCCTGGACGATGGGAGTGAAACCCCATCTCAAAAAATAAAAATAAAAATAAAAAAGTGTTCCTTTGCTGGTGGTTATGTTGATGAGTTAACTATTATCATGTGGTGTTAGCATTAAGTCTTTTGTTTGAGGACCATATCTACATCAGTCAGGGTCCCAACAGGAAGCAGGTGGGGTAATCCAGGAACGGTTATGTAGGCACAGTTCACAAGGGCGTGGACTGGCTCAGGGGAATCAGATAAGGAACTGTAAAGCATTCCAAGGCTTGTGAATGTGGGGAGATATCCCTAGGCTTGAAGGGGCCAAGGATAGCATGGATCTAGAACTAAGAGGGAGGCGGGAGAGAGAGGGAATATCATTGAGAGCTGTGGTTGGAGGGGAGGGGGCTGGGGTTTTGGTAGAGGGCTGCAGTCACTGCCGGAACTGTCCAGCAGGAAGGGAGCCAGGTAATGAATACCCTCCTCATGCTCTCTGCTGTCCTGCAGATTCCACCAGAAGCCCACTGAAGTACTGCATAAAAGTGAAGCTGTCTGTTCTGGGACTCAGGGTAGGATGGAGCATTGTGCAGCCCAGTAGATATTACAGTTGCTATTCTGCCTCCTGTTTGAATCCTACCTCATATATGGCAACAGGCAATCAAATCAGAAAGCATGGCAAAGCTAAACTGATGTCCCTGAAACACTACCATCTCTGAGACTAGGACTTTTGAACAGACATTTTCTGATTATAAGTCAAATAGTGCAACACATCTAACTTTAAGCTACTTTCACCCTGATTTCTGGTGAGAATTAGAATCACCCTTGCTTCTTAAAGTGGTAGCACATTAAATGCGCCCACTTCCATCTTTTGGCTGGTTCAGGTAATACTCAAGTACCACTTAAACCCATTTCCTTCTCTTGCTCCATTGCTTTGCACACTAGCTCTCAGGGACCAAGAGCAGTTTCTGATGCAGCATAAATGGGATTCTAATCACTGTGTTTAACTACCATTAGTCTTTGAATATCTGTATCCAACAGGAAATGGCTTTCTTGACAGTGTCACATGCAGGAGCTTGGACTCATGTATCTATTAGGTAATTGATAAAATTTGTTGGTTAATTATGAAATATGAGATGGTTTTGTAGAGTATTGTGGCTGAAAAGAGTTTCAAATTTTATGTTACAATGTTGCCTCCTTTATACTTTGAGGGAAACAATCATTTCTTTATCTGGGCTTGAATCATTGTGGGAAACAAAGCTTTGAAATGCACGCCATGCTGGAATAGATGATGAATTCAAGAGACAGTTGACTTTGGGCAGCTTTTGGAAGGAAGGAAGAGAGGAAGGGAGGGAGGGAGGGCGTGAAAGAGGGAAGGAAGGAAAGGAAAGCTTAAGGTATCTGATGGCCAGATACCCTTTCTTCCATTTTAGACTAGTTCATTTGAAACAAATGGGCACAGCTGAGATCTGAAGTTGGGCCACACAGTGGGCCGCCCATGTAAAGCCGCCGTGACTATCCTAAGCTAAACCATTGTATCTCCAGGACTCCTCCAGTACTTTCCCAGTGCCATGATGATTCTGTTCTAACTCTCACCTGCCCCCCATTTATCCACTTTGTGTTCATCTTTCTAGGTCAGCTCACCCCCTCCCAGAAATCTTCTCAGAGGAGGTCCAGAAATCTCTAAACCCAGGGCATAACAGGTGTTTTTTGGTTCTCTCCTTTGTGCCAAGATCACTGGGGGCATGGAGATAAATAAAGACATGGTCTCTGCCTTGGAGAAAGCGAAGGAGCTTTCACTTGCCCTTTGCCTAACGCTGTCCTGATCTATGACATCTCTTGTCTTAGAGTGAACCCTTTATGCGTCAAGGTCTCATTTTGATCATTGGATCTTAGGCACATTGTTCAGGTAGCATGGTGATAAACAATCCAGATGTCACAGTCAGATGGATCTTGGGATCTAGTCCAGCTTCTGGGGCTTATTAACTGTGAGCCTTGGGACATGTTCCTTAAGCTTTTTGGGTCTCAGTTTTTCTGCACATTAGGGCCTCTGGGAGCCTGAAATGAGATCATTTCTATAAGCGTTCAGAGCAGTTCCTGGCAGATGGTAGAAGTTCAGTCAATAGTAGTAATGTACCAGTTCCTTATAGCATTGGAGGTTAGATGAGGTAATCCTGTTTGGCATTTAGCACAATGCGTGGCATTTCATAAGATCTCACACGTTAGATGTCATTGTCACTCCTTGCTGGGTTGCTGAGGATTGTTTGAGGTAACTGTGTGAAGTGCCTTTACCTTGCCTGGCTTGCAGTAAATGTTCAAAGAAGAGTAGTTGGTTGTATCATCTTTGTGATAAAGGAGTTGGACTAGATGTATAGCCTGGCTCTGTATTCTGGTCCTGAGCCTTTGAGGGAAGGAAGTGGGCCTTGTAATTTTTTTCATCTCCGGTAGCATTGTGCCCAGAGCCTGTGTTCCATATTTTGTGATTGAATAATTGATTTAAAAAAATTTTTAAATCTTGTTTTTGTAGGGACAGTGCTAAACAAAGACATGTTGCTAGGGTGTGAAACTACCTTAACAGCCAGCTTTGTGCACATGAACATGAGCACACAAACACACCATACTTCTAATGCTTTCCCTGACATATCTGTTTAGAAAACCTGGTGTGGCCATTGTCAGATCTGGAACTGCCCCATGGCTGTGGCAGCAGTCGCTGTGACTGTAGAACATGAACATGGACCCTGGCCCATGGCCAAGTGCTTATCTGCATGTCTGCGGGTTCTGATTCTGAACTCGATCAGTCCAGCCGATGCAGTAAAGGCTGACAGGCTGCGAGGAGACTGGAGGCCTCCCGGGGCCCTCCACCCCTTTGGCACCCTGACAGTTCTCCCTCTGGGAACCTGCAGAATAGTCATCCCTTGTAACTCCATCCAGGTGGCCCTGCCACTCCCTCTAGAGAAATGAATGAAAGTGAAGTCAGCTTCTGTGAGTGGCAGTGTAGCATCGGTTCAAAAGAATTGATTAAATAGAAAATTTCCCAGCCCCCTTGTGAATATAGTAGAGGGGTGTTGTTAATTTTATTTCTGCCTCTCTCCCCTCTACCTCTTCTGAAGTACATTAATTCAAGGAGCATTTATTGAACATCTTCTCCATAGCTATTGTGTGTATCAAGACAAGGTGTCCAAACTGCACAAGCAGCAGGGGTTTTAGGGAACTGAGAAAGGGCATGGTCTTAGCAAAAGCTGCTCAGGCCCAGTGCTCCCTCTTGGGCATCCCTCTCTGCAGTTCTGGATCTCAGTTCCTGAAGTAATACCCATTGGATAGGTGTAATTCTGAGGAGATCATCCTCTCCAGACCCCCTTGCTTTTCTGTATGTCCAACCACATTTCTCTCTATGGTCTTTCTCTTTACCACACATGGTCCAAGCTTCTCCTGTACCTCCCTGACAGTCCACTCCTGATCTCTTTGCTTTCCTTCAGAGTTGAGCTGCTAGACTGAGCGGTTCACACTTCTGTCTCCACACTCCCGCCCCATGCTCACCCACACACACCAGTTCTGCCCCCACTTTCCTCCAGCTTTGGCAGCATTTACCAGTGACCTCTGGTTTGTAAATCTGATGGACACATCATACATTCATTCCACAAATACTTATTAAGTCCCCACTATGTACCAAGCGCTGTTGTAGGCACTTGGGACCTATCAAAAAAAAAAACAAACCCCAAAAACCTCAGCTCATGTGCTGCTCACATTTCAGTCCTGGGTTGACTGGTCCTCCCTGGGGCATCTGCAGGTGTGTAGCTGACTCCTTGCAATGTTCTCTTCTATGGGTTGCTGGGCCCCTTCTGGTTTTCCTCTGGCCCCTCTGACAGTGTCTTCTCAGTGCGCTTCTCCCCTCTCACACCATCAGCCATCTACAACACCCTGTGAATATCTGTCATCACCCCTAGCACATTTTATTTAAATTGGACATTTGTGTGTCTGTTTCCTGAACAAGACCTGAGTACTGCTCTTGGCCATTCCCTCACCTTAATTAATTGTGCCATCGAGTCTTTTGCTAATTGCCTAGCACTGGCCCAGGTCTGTTGCCATTCCCTAAATCCAGGCCTGGATGATCTCGTCTTGCAGAAACCTAAGTCTCTGTGCTGCCTGGCTCACCTCCCATCTCCAGTCCTTTACACTGTGAGCAGAATGAGATTTCTGCAAAGGAAATTGCATGGGATTGTCCCCTGCTTAAAAAACATCAGTGGCTTCTTCTCACATATAGGATGAAGTTCAGTTTTGATACCTGCCGTAAAGGGTCCTTCATGGGACCTGCCTCCTCCAACCTTCCAGCCTCATTACCATCTATACACAGGCCCCTCATTTTCCCTGGGAGTCATATATCTCCCTTCTCTCTGCTTTAGTGCATGCGGTTCCCTCAGCCTGCAGCACCCTTCCTGCCTCCTGTTTGCCTCTTCAGCCCTGTAGAGTGCAGATCAGGCAGAACGTTGCTGGTGAAGTTTTCCCTGGAGTGGGGCAGCCTCAGTTCTCACAGTCAGGTGTGTCTCCTCTGCCCTCCTGAACTGCCTGTACCACCTATGAGAATGATGATTCTGTTGTGTTGTAAATGACTTGTTTGCATATTGATTTGTTGACTGGCTGTGCATTTGAGTGGTGGTGCCATTCCTACCTGGAATGGTGGTGTGGGGTGTGGGTTTGGAGCAAAGTTTTTGAGTCTGGGAGTTGAGGGGGCAAAACATGAAAAGCGGTAAGGTGGGGCCACCTGTGGAAGTCTTGGAATGTCAGCATGGGTCCTGATTATCTCCTGAGTAATAGGGAGCCACGGAGAACTGTGAAACAGGGCCTGTGGAATTTTAAGATGGATCTGTTGTCTCTCCCAGGGCTTGGTCAGAGGGAGATGGCAAAAACAGCACCTGGGGGTGGTTCTTGCAGCTGCCCTTGGCATGGCCATGGCCTTGGTTCCTGCTCAGGGTGTGTGTGTGCAGTGGGGCAGTGGGTGGTGTCATAGCAGTGATTGGACAGTGAAGGAAGAGAACCATGCTCCCCATTCTTCCCCTGCTCCTGCAAGGCCTTGACAGGAGAGCTTCTTTCTTCTTTCCTTCTCCTTGTGTGTGTCTGTGTCTGCCCTTTATGCTCTTACTCTGTGATTTTTTTGCAGAGAGATTATCTATGCTTGTTGGCAAGAGCTTAAGGTCATTCATGTCTCAAGCAGCTCCTGTCCCTTCTTGTAGCCCCCTGAAAAAGACTTGCTGAATGGGCCTGGGTGGGGGACACCTGGCCTCCTGGACCTTGCTCCAAGGCCTGGATTCAGCACCAAGTGGGGCTTTGCACACTGAGCCGTGGCCGAGGGGGTCTGATGCCTCCTGTCAACCTCTGAGATCCAGCTATGAGTTCAGATGAGAGTCCAGCCTCTCCCTGATTTTGGATTTTCTTCCTGGGCCACCTTTGCCCTGTGTAAAGTCACTATTAGATTCCTGGGATGCTGATAGTTTAGAATGGAGACTAGCCTTGCAGGACTGTGAAAAAAATCCCCAAGTCTTTTTAGAATTTAGTTAAAACCCACTTTCAAGTTAGTCTAACGAGATTTCACATGTATATAAAGTACGTGTGAGAGAGAGAAAAACCTTGGGAT
Source organism: Sapajus apella (assembly GCF_009761245.1). Taxonomy (NCBI): domain Eukaryota; kingdom Metazoa; phylum Chordata; class Mammalia; order Primates; family Cebidae; genus Sapajus; species Sapajus apella. Next base: position 10,211,460 of record NW_022436981.1, on the reverse strand, counting down.
ATGGTATTTAATCTAAATATTGACATTTGCCCAGGCTTTGTATATTTGGTTTAGGGGTATGCAGGGACTGGTTTGTGGTGAAGTATGGGGAGTGTTTACCTGAGGCCATGCCTTTGGTGTTAATTTGCATTTCCTGTTCATCTGTAGCACATTTTCCTGGGAACTCTTGCCTTTTATGTTGTTATTTTCCTTTTCCACTTTGAAGATGATTCTCATTATCCCTTTGCGACTAGTATTTGCTGACAAACAGAGATGTTTGAGTGCTGGATGTTTTTCATTAATGTTCTTGGCCTTGGATTAAGATGCTGGAATCAGATCATCCTCATGAAGTTCTGCTTATCAGGTTCCCTCATGTAGGTGGTCATTGGCCGGTCTTTGTAGACTCAAGCAAAATGGACTCAAACGCCAGTGCAGGATGTGTTATGACGCATTTCCCACGGGAGGGGGATGCACTGTTGTAACAGAGAGTGGTGGGAAACCAATGTGATTCAGAACCAAGACACACACAGCAGAGCTCCCCAGGCTGACCTTGACTTCTAAAGCTACTGGAATGGTACCATGCAACTCCATGGAACCCCTCATTGAAGCTCTTACTGACACGCTCAATGGAGTAGGGGTAGTATGGAAACTACGACAGCAGAGATCACACATCTAACATTAAAAAAAACTTGTATTTTCACCTTCCGGCCTCAGTTCGCTTAGTTTAATGATAGGCGGAGGTTGACACCCAGGGTCAAGGCCTGTCTTTATGTGCCCCTACACAAATACCCAGAGGAATTTGAAGGCTTCCTGTGAGAATTGGCCGGCAGCCCTGCTGACAAGCCTGGTTTATGGCCCCTGGAAATGGCTTCACCCTGCTCCATCACTATGTGAACTCGTGGCTCATTTTCTTAGCAGGCTTTAATCCATGTGCCTAGCTCTTCAGTCAAAATGTGGGGGTCAACATGCTCATGTTTTGAGCAGGAAACTTTCCGGATGGTAGAGAATAATTTAAATGGTCGCAGCAGATCACTGTCTGCCAACTCTTGCTTTCCCTAAGCAAACAAGCAAATGAAGGCAAATATACCTGAGTCCTGCCTGGTCCAGCTAACCTGGGTCTGTGGAGACCTTGAATAATCCTTTTATTTCCCTGAACACCAGGAAATGCCAGAAGTTCCTTGGGGATGAGTCTCTCTGGCACCCACTCTTTTTACTTGCTGAGGATTAGTGACAGACTGGATGTCGCAGACACATCTATACTGATTAGAATGACCCTCCTCTCTTTTTGCTTTCTGTCTTATGGAGCAAAATTATCTTTAAAACTACAGCTGAAATGACACTGTGCTATATCAGTGAGGGGTTCCTTTTCTGCAGTCAAGTCTAAAATATTACCTAATCTCAACTCTCCAAAAATCACTCGCAAGCTGAAATTCTGCACTCCATAATCTTCTTTTTTATGTTATGAATTTTAATGTATCAATGATACTGCATCAGAACAGGTGGCTTTTGGCCAAAAGTAAAAATATTTTCTTCTGACTGATGTGTGTATTACTAATATCCAAACACAGCCAGTAATATGAACTTTGCCCTGTGATGCAGCAGAAGTAAATATTAAGAATGTTGCTATTTTGAAAAATGATTTTGCCTGAGCATTTAAAAATTCTTATTTAGTTTTTAGCTTCCATAAGGAATGGTTTATGAGTATGCTATACTCTCCAGATAAGGGGAAAAGCTATTTGGTGGGGACAGGTAGGTGTGCGTGAGAGTGAAGTACATAATCAAGTGGTAAGTATTAGAAATACCCAGCCAGTGCTTCTATTTAGGGGAGGATGAGAATATATATATTAAGACTCTCAGAGAAGTAATACATTTATTTCAGACAAATGCGTATGTTTTACGTATGGCTATTTATAGGGCACATAGTAGGCCAAGTTCAAGCTATACAAGTATAAATTGCAGAAACATGCAGTCTCCTTAAAGTTATAATTAACTTGTGGATATAAAGACAGTGAGGAAGGCTTTCCCTAGGCCACCCTTTGTTTCTCAGTACCTGATTAACGTCCCAAATTGGGGATGTATATTATGGCAAGTCCAAGCTTTATACCTCTTCTCTTTTTTAAAAGCCCAACTTCAAAGATTTTTAAAACCCTTTATTGTGACTCTTTCTAAATTCCTCTGTATTCCAATGTAAAGTTAAGACTTTTAAATCTATGACTTATAACAAACCAAGTGATATAATTTTATCGTGGCTATTCAGATTACGAGTTTTTTTCATAAATACACAATGTCACTTTTAATCTAAAACTGCTATCAAAACTGTTAATAGTGAGTCTATTCAGCATTGTGATCACAGGCTTGTAGAGAATCTGTTGTGTGTGTGTTTGTTTAGCTTTGCCTGATTTTTGTATCAAGGCAGTTTTTCAGGTGAAAAACCAGAATCTCTAGGCGTTGCTAAAAGCCATACAGAAAGGTACTGTCAGAACTATGCCCCCTGCGATTCAGGCGCTCAGCCCTCGCAGACAGCCTCTGGCCCTTCAAAAGGGAGATTTTTCAAAAGGCACAAGTGAAAAGCTTCTTTGTTTCAGCTGTATCTGCCTTTTACCGAGCAGTAGAGGGGCCGCAAACCCAGTCCCGTCGCACCCTGGCTGCATACCTGCACATGCAGGTGATCAGTGGGCTTGGGACGTAAACACTCCAGGAAAAAAATGCTAAAAGACTCTTCTATTTAAAAAAACGAAACCCAAAAATCTCTTCCCCACTAATTGGGTATAACTTTCCAAGGTTTTCTTGTCTGCCTGAAATTTTCCTAACTTCCTCTGCAGAAGGATGCAAAATCAATCTAGAGAAAGCCTTAGTGAAGACCCTTTTGCTTCCAAAAACAGGCTGAGCTGGGAGAAGAAGGGAAGTTTTAGGTGCCTAATTTCCCAGACTCAGCAGGATCTGTTACTTGGCTTTATCCTGTGCTTCTGAGGAAGTAAAAACGAGCGTCCTCACTCTCTGTCATGGAATACATGTGTCTCTGTGTTTTGTCCATTAGGTGGGAGGGGCGGTGTCCGTGGGACCGAAGCCATTAAGAGTAGAGCTGCTCCTGTGAAAATAAGGCCTTCTGTACCCTGTCTGCCCCCAGGGGCTGGTCTGCCCACACAGCCCCTTCCAAGTGCCAATGCATGGATGTGTCTGCCAAGAACAAAACAGAATAAACTGAACCAAAGGATTTAATACTTAAAAGAGAAGCCATGAAACTGCTTTCATCACAGTTCTTTTCTTTTATCTTTGGTGACCAACTAGCAACTTGCAGTGAAAGGAGAACCTATCTAGGCATCTGGAAGCCGAGGTGTACCCAGTGCCCATGGCTGGCAGGCAGTGGATCAACCCCAGAGTCCTCATTTTCTCACTGTGTCAGACAAGGATGATACCCAGACTTTATCTTTACAAAGTGAAGAAGCAACAGTATATTTTAAACTTCTAGAAAGACCTCTTAGAAAGTTTGTCAGTGTAAAGTTGCATTTCGGGCTTTCAAAAGTAAGTAGAATCAGATAGAGTACGCCTTTTGGAGCTGAGGGTGAGGAGGACCTTTAAGGACATTTGTTCTGAGCTCCTCCTTCAGCTTTATCCTTTCCATGCTTATCTGTGAAATGGGGACATGATTAGTACCTCCCTTGTAGGGTGATTGTGAGAATGACATGAGATAGATTTATGTGAAGCCCTTGGTCTCATGTGTGGCACCGAATAAGCCCTTGGTAACATTAACTGTTGTGGTTGTTAGTGGATAAGTAAACTGGGGTCCAGAGAGACAAAATACCTTGCCCAAGGTCACTCAGTTGGCCCTCAGCAGACCTGGGACTGGAATCCACACCCACTATGCTTAGCTGGAAGCAGCTATTTCACCAGCATCCTTGGTCTAGTTACAGCCAAGAGCTCACATTCATGTGGCCCTAATACAGCATAGCATGTGAAACAGTTTTGGTTTGTTATGGCTACACGAGCATGCTCAAGGTCTTTGCCTTTGTGTTTGATGCCCTGTTTTAGTTAAAAATGTAATGTAACTTTCTCTCTTTCTCCCTCTCTCTTTCTCTCTGTATATGTGTGTGTGATGTGACCCTTCCTACATAATTTAGTGTTCTCCTTTTACTTTAGTGTATTAGCACGTTGTCACTTTTAACATTTTACCCACTGAGCTTAGCATTTAAAATGCTATTAAACTCAATAATGTTTCCTATAAACAGCCTTAGAGGGATGAGAAATAATTGTAGTGACATTTTTAATAGGCTCCTGTTTCTCAGCCCAGTGTGCTACAGGAACTCAGCTGGTGCCTACAGAGAGGGACTTGTTAGTGGTTTCATCCCCGGTCTGAGGTCAGGAGAGGGTCATGGTATGAAGATTTGGGGTACTAAAGGACCTTTTAAGGCACAGAAGACTGAAGAAGTAGGACTGCTCTTGACTAGTGATTTTTGCTTTTTTAATAGGCTCCTGGTTCTCAGCCCTGTGTGCTACAGGAACTCAGCTGGTGCTTACAGAGAGTTGGATGTGGTCAATCTAGGAGCTGATCATTCCTTCCTCCTTCAGGTGGCTGCGGAAAAGCTTGGAGCCAAATTTCTGGACACCTTTAGCCAAAGAGTAGGACTTCCTGGAGTGCATTTGTGTTGATCAGCCTCATTTCTTCTTCTTTTCTTTGCCTAAAATGTGTATTTTTGGTGTTCTTTCCTGCTTCCATTTTACATTACCCTTCTTTCTATGTGCAGTATTGTATCTCTCCTAAGTTTGTTTTTGGGACAAGTTTTTAAAAAATCAAGTTGAATGTGGCCCTTTCTGCTTGTATAGTTGTGAGGTCTCAGGAGGCTACTTTATCTCTCTGTGCCTCAAATTCATCTTTTTCATCTGTAAACCAGGGAAACTGACACCATCTTGCTGAGATATGGTAATGTGGGAGCAAGCATGGCTGTTTATAGTGAAAGATGCACTTTTTAGAATGGTTTCCGCTGCCACTACCAGGGAGGCTAGGGATGGAAAAACACTGGGATCTAGTATTTTTGTCATGATTAGGGTCCTAGATCCTGTTTTCTCAGAATCATGTTAAGAAAACATGTTAAGCATTCACCTGCAGTCACTAAATATTACAGCTGCTTACAGTATGAGTTTGTCAAATAAGAATTTATGAGAAATGTACTATTCACTCAGCTCTGGGACAGACCGAGGAAGAGAGAGGACATACGTAGAAGAATAATCGTGGACGGATGACAGGATAAGGGTCAGATAGCTGAGCACAGCACTGGCTCACTGCTGCTCAGTCGCTGTGTTCATTTTGGCATTTGCTGAGTCCTGCTGCGTTCTGGGGAGTTTGAAGCCGTCCGTGGTTGCGCGCCTCAAACAAGGCAAGTCAGATCATCGAGGCAGGTTAGATCCACACGCTCCTACAGCTTGTGTTTCCCCAACGAAGAGACAGTTTAAAAATAAAGATAAATGCTTTAGAGCTGTACACTTAAAATGGGCAAATTTTTTTTGTTGTATAAATTATACCTGAATATAGCTGTTAAAAAAGTAAAAAAAAATCTTGGCCCTCATGGTGCTGATGTTCAGGTTTGCCTTGATGAGTTTGATCCTTATTATTGTTGGATTCTGTTTTTGCAAATTCGGTTACTTGCTAAGATTTATTTGTATCCCCCAAATCAATGCTCAGCTTCCATGGTCATTCCCAGACGTGTGCAGAGCTACAAACACTTTTGAGTTGCCCAACCCTCACATTCCCAGTGGAGGCCAAACAAGGCAACACTCTGCCGTCCCGTTCCGGCTCTCATCCCTGCAGACAGATGTCCTTTTCGTAGTCTCTTTAGTGCCACATGTTTTGCATTTTTGTGCTGCTTCTTGGTGATTTCACTGTTTAAAAATGGCCCCTCACTGTCGTGCAGAAGTGCTGTCTAGCGTCCTCAGCGTAGGATGGCTGCTATGTGCCTCATGGAGATAGCATATGTGGTTAGAGAAGTTTTATTCAGGCATGTGTGACAGCACTGTTGGCCATGAATTCAATGTTAATGAATCAACAGTATATGTTAAATAAGGTGTCTTCAAACAGAAACACACGTAAAACAAAGTTATGAATTGATCTGTTGGCAAAAATAGGACCAGAGGCTTGTAGGAACCTAACCCTGTATTTCTCCCAGGAGCAATGTTTCAGTATTCACTAATTCAGTGTTTGCAGTGACTTGAGAGAACATAACTTGTGTGAATGATGACAGTTGACTGTACATGTTGGGCGAAGGCAAGAATATTTGTAGAACCCACATACCAAATGTCTGTCTTCCTCTTAAAAAAATGCAAAAGTTCTCAGACTTGGCAGTGCATTGGAATGCTCTGGGGAGTTTGACAAAATGCACATGCCCCAGAGAGTCTGGTTTAATTGGCTAAGGTGTGGCACAGGCAGAGAGATTTTAAAAGCTCTCCCAGAAAGTCTAATGTGCAGCTGGGGTTGAACACCAGTGCTCTTCACATTGAATGATAATGTGTCTTAGAAATGGACCCTGGCCAACTGAAGGAGGCTCTCTGGGGGCCAGCAGCACTTCCCGAGACCAGCCCAAGATCCAGAGCCCAGGTGTTCTTGGATTGGCTGGGCTCCTGCCCTGAGGAGAGGGTCTATCCCCTCCATCCTCCCACCCCCAGTAGTGACCCCACACACATCCTATGCCCACACACAGCTAGGGAGAGGTTTCCCTCAGGAAACCCTGGTGCCATTAAGAGAGGAAAATGGATGGCAGACAGCCCAAACCCCACAGAGGTCCACTCCATCCCGTGGTCTAAAAGACATGTGCATTTCCTGAATGAAATCAAGTGGGAGATTTGTGCCTAGGCAGGGTAAAGTGTTTGGTTAATGCCTACCTGCCTTTCTCCTGGCTTCTCCTTTCTCTCATTTTTTCCAGCTCCTCTGATCTTCCTTCACAGGGATTTCAGGCTGAGAAGATGAGGTTTATCATCAGAGGAGTCGTGTCAGACAATATGGAGTACTAGGTGGTTAGGCCAGGAATGACCCATACGAACGGAGTTCAGTGAGGGAGAGCCACCATGGCCGGTGTGGTCAGGAAGGGCTCTGTGGCGGAACTGGATTCAGGTGGCTTAGTGCCTGGACAGGTCTCACAGAGAAGGCCATTGATGACAGAGATCAGCCTGGATGATGACACTAGGGGCAGCTCCCACGACAGCAGGGGGATAAGGACAGCTGAGTGAAGCTGACTTGACTTTTGATTTTTCATCTTAAACAATGAGCCGTTACTGAGCACTTGCTGTGTGCATCTGGGCTTGTTACATGAGAGGACCTGTGAGGATAAATGGGACAGCACAGTCCCCGCCTTCAAGGAGGTGAGAGCCTGATGAGAACTATGAACAAGGGTATGGATGATAAAAACAGGAGAGTGTAACAGAGTGCATCCAGCAAGCAGAGATCATGCCCCGTGAACAGCTGGAGATGGCTTCACAGAGGTCACAGCTGGGGTGGGTCATGAAGGACGCGTGAGATTCTAATCAGAACTGTGTGTGTGTAGTGGTGGGTAAAGGAAAGGTAAGACACAAAATGAAAGGGGCTAAAATTCCCCAAAGGAAGCAGTGAGTAGGATGTATTGGCTGAAACCCAGCACATCTGTTTTAAAGAAAATACAGGCAGTTGGCCTGGAAGGTAGGTCGAGAACACTGAAAAAGGCCTTGACCAAAGGTAATAAGGTTTTAGGGTGGGATGAGGAAGACCTGTACATTTGGATAGGGCTTGGTGTTTTCTGTCACTCCTTCCCTTAGCTAATCTCATTTGGATTTTTTCCCTGCAAGCTTGATAGGACATGTCTAAGGCAGCAGCACAAAGACACAAGAAGGCTCGTCCTGCGTCTCTGTGTACAGAGTAAATGACACTCACTGAGTGGGATGGGTCTTGCTGACTCGGAGAGGGGGGAAATTTGCTCTTTAAAGGAGAGGGTTGTCTCTAAAGGTAGCTGAGGATAGTGACCCCTCGCTGGCATGTCTGGGCAACACAGGGCGTCTGTGATGCATCATTCACTTCTTTCCATGCTGCCTTTGCCACTGCCCAGTGTGTTTGTCCCCACCCTGTCCCTTCAAACCTCTGTTAGGGAAGAACCAGCACCCCTTTATTGACAGGTGTCTCCAGAGGGCCCTTGGGAAAGACCTGGTCCCGGGTTTCGTTCTCACCTGGCCTCGATGCAGGTTTCAGAACAGTGTGGTTGGTGGTTCTCAGGCCTAGTTGTCCATCTGAAACCTCTGGGGAGCTTTGAACAACATTTGCAGCTGGGCCACAGAGCCACGCTAGTCTGTAGTACCCAGACCAGCTGAGGTATTACAAACACCCCTGATTTTATGGACAAGCAGAGTGAGGCTCGTGGCATAAGATTACTTGCTGGTAGTTACACAGCAAGAAAATGGCAGAGCTGGCATTTGAACCCAGATAGTCGATTCTTGAGTCTGAGCTTCAAACCCCCAGGTTTTGTGATCTCTTCCCTGCTGGCTAAACTGTCACAATACTGATTTGGCCATGCATAACTAGGTGACAACCACCGTTTTTTTCACAGCACAACTAAGATTTTAAAGGCAGCTTTTGAAATAAACAAGCCAGCAGTGTGAGATGTTACGTCTGGCCCCACGCCTCTCAGTAAGGTAGATGTGAAATTAGCAGCTGGAATTCTCTGTTTCTGAAGCTCAGGTGTCGATTTTCAGAGCCGATCTCCAACGTATAGGCAGCCAAAGTGCTGGGGAAACCTCAGCGAGGCCCTAACCTTCTTGAAGGTTTTGACCTTATTTATTAGTTTCTGTCTTTCACACTGTTGACTGCACAGAACTAAATTGACAAGTACCTGAATGAATGAATGAATGAATGAACGAATGAATGGCTGACAGATTTGTACTATTCACTTGTGAGCTCCCATCCTGCCATGCACAGCTTGTTTCATCTCATCTGCAGTGAGTACCAGTGTAGATACCATCTGGGGCCCGGGGTATAGGTATTGACAGGTATGTCATTAAAGAAAAATAGAACAAAAACCAGTGCTAACTCTGCATTAGGCAGAACCCTTCATCCAAGAGGTTTGTGGCCCTAAGATGTAAAAGGGGTGGTTAGCAGCTTCCACCTGTTTCTTTTGATGTGGCCAAAAGCTAAACTGGAACTCTTTTTTTGTTTGTTTGTTTTACAGGTCACAGCCAAGACTGCCTTTCTATTTATTTTACCTCAGTATAACATTAGCATGCCTACAGCAGGTAAGAGTCTCTGGTTTCCAACTTCCCTGGCCTTATTAACCCTGAAGGACCTGGAAAGCTTCCTTTCCCCCATACAGATACAATCTTTTTAGGTATTTAAACCAGCCTCCAGCAGCCTCCACCACTGAGATTGCAGTGGGGAAGCATTACTAGCTAAGAACTTCCCTCTCTTCTGCTCTCTTCTTCATCAGAAGAGGACCTACCGCACCATGCAGTGCTTCATGCAGCTCCTACTCCTTTCTCCAAAGCATCTAGTGTTGACTTCTATTAGAGACGGGACATGAGCCATCATGACCATTGATCTGTTCTCCAGAGCATGGCTTCCTTTTAACATTTTCAGTGAGGAGAATTGTGCAGGATGTTGCATTTTGATAGTGCATGGAAGCATGGTTGGGGGGGGACAGAGTGCTGCACTCTGATTGGGTTGGGGTAAGGACTAAACCTCAGGCCCAGCCACGAGTCTTGTCGCAGGACTGTTGTTAAGGCCCACTGACCAGAGCTGCCGCATCACACACCTCCCCCATAGTGGCTGAGCATTTCCAAGTGCTTACAGGGAGCCCAGCCAGCATCATGCCAGGTACCACAGTGGCCTCACAGGCCGTTCTCAGTACAGTTGAGGGGCTACAGCTCAAGGAGCAGCAGGGCCAGGCAGGTAAATTGCTGAACTGGACAGGAGAGAGGGTCCATCTAAAGAAGCAGCTCACTTCCAGCCAGTTGTTGTCACATAGGAGTATAAACCTTGTGTGTCTAAGAACTTCCTTTCCCACCCCTTCCCTCAAGAGAATCCAAAGAAATCTCTTTTTAGGTAGAAATACTCTGATTTTTAAATGTTGCCAAGTAATTTAAAAATTCTGCAAACACCACGCAGTTCAATATTGTGTAAGCCAAAACAAAACATCTGAAGGCCAAGCCCAGCCCTCGGGTACAGGTCTGCAACTTTGGGGTTCTCAGATCCCGCCACCACCACCCGAGCACCAGTCCTTTCTCAGTGGCAAAGTCCTGGGTGGCCTCTTGATGAACAAAGAAAGGACTTTTATTTGCTGAACCTAGTTCTTTCCTCTTTATTCTTTTTTTTTTTTTGAGACGGAGTTTTGCTCTTGTTGCCCAGGCTGGAGTACAATGGTGATCTTGGCTCACTGCAACCTCTGCCTCCTGGGCTCAAGCAATTCTCCTGCCTCAGCCTCCCAAGTAGCTGGGACTACAGGCATATGCCACCACTCCTGGCTAATTTTTTGTATTTAGTAGAGATAGGGGTTTCACCATGTTAGTCAGGCTGGTCTTGAACTCCTGACCTCAGGTAATCTATCTGCCTCGGCCTCTGAAAGTGCTGGGATTACAGGCATGTGCCACCGTGCCCAGCCCTTTCCTCCTTGTCGTAGAGAGGTGACTTGTCTTGACTTTAAGGTAAGATTCTTTTCCTTGTCTTCTTCTGCCAACTACTAGCTGAAGGACTTTGGGGGCAAATTTCTGAACCTGTAGCTCATGGAAGATATAGTCTGAATCTTTCCTGGGCCCACCACCCCGTGTAGTCACTGTGGCCAGGCTTGGGAGGAAGCCATGCTTCTGGGGCAATCAAGTCAGTTTCTTGATCTGAGAGTGAAACTGAGGGACATTGTCAAGAGAGGAAGAAAACTCCATGCCATGAAAGAGACTCAAGAGCATCTCTGCCCTCAGTGGGCCAGGAAACATGGCCAGCACCAGTGGTCAGGAAGCAGGCAGATGCCCGCTCATCCCAGGACACACTCCAGTGCTGGGGGGCACGTGGATGATGTGGCTCAGTGCTATGTATTCTAAGTCAAATCCAGGCTTCTTTACTCTTGCCTTTTGAAAATCCTAATAAAAGAGACTTGGCTATACTCAAGATTTACTGATTTATTTTTTAATTTTAAAAAATTGTAAAGTATATGTAACATAGACTCTACCATCATAACCATTTTTAAGCATGTAACTTAGTGGCATTAAGCACATTCACATTGTTGTGCTACCATCACCACCATCCATCTCCAGAACTCTTTTCATCTTGCAGATTGAAACTCTGCCCACCAAACCCTAACTCCCCTTTCCCTACCCACCCCCCAGCCCCTGACAGCCCCCAACAGCCCTCATTCCATTTTCTGTCTCTGTGAATTTGACTACCCTTAGGTACCTCATATAAGTGAAATCACATGTAGTAGTTGAAATTTTGTGATTAGTTAAAATTTATTCTTAAACACTTTTTCAAAATATATTTATCTGAGTGATATGTAACTCTTAGAGAAAAATTATATACAGAAAGCCATAAGAAGATAAAAGTCACACTGGACACCATTACCCAGAAAAAACTAAAGTTCAAACATTTTGGAACATTGATTTATAATACAATTTTTTGCCACTGTAATATGATGAAGCTTTTACTGTGTCATTGATGATCATCCCATTTAAGCAGACATTCTGAAAAGCTGCAGGATGTTTCTTAATAGGGATTATCACAAATTATCCAATCAGCCCCATATGGATATTTAAGTTTCCCGTTTTTATTGTAAATAGTACTGCAGTGAACATTCTTGTAGCTAAATTTTACATTTATTTATGATTACTTAGGATAACTTCCTATTACTGGAATTTCTGGATTAAGTAGTATGTAAAGGTTTTATGTATGTATTGCCAAAACACCCTCTGTTATTTAATGCTTGTGACCCATAAACCCTGAATTTTAAAGTTGTTTTATAAATATAAAATGCACAGGATTAAAAAAAATCAGAATGCCAGTTTATAAATGTCTAAAGAGACAGCCAGTTATCAAACATCGTGCTGATGTTTTCATTACATTTCTCCCTGAAGTCAACTTACAGGGGATGCTGGATCATACCTCACATACCCAGAGCTGTGTTACTAATTTACCGTGAGAAAGAATTTTCCTGGAGACCACAAAAGTTGATGTGCATGTGATTGGGCATCCTTTTATTATAAGAAGGGCTTATTTGTGAAACCAGATCATGATCAGAGGGTTGATTTTTGAGTTTGAACCCTTCCCAGAGACATTGGCAGACAAGTGATATCCTCAAGCATTCTCCCAACAGCATGAGAGGCATAGACAACATGCTGTAGAGCTGAACTCAGAGCCTCTGGGCAGAAAAGGCTTCTCACTGTGTTTGAGTAAGGGGGAGTGGGGGTAGTAGAGTGCCACTGTGGATCATGTCATGCCTTCATTTGCTTAATTAATTAATTAATCAAGCTAGACAAATATTTGTTTGCCCATTGTGGGCCAGGCCCTGGGTATAAAATAATTTACAGAACCCATCTGATCTCTGATGTCATGAAGCTTATCATTTATTAGCGAGAGAGAGGTAATACACAAGTAAACAATGAATTAAATTATAGTCGTGATAGGGTGAGAAGGAAATATACAAGGTTCTGTGGTAAGGAAAAACAAAGGGGTGGGGACAGAAGATGTTTGTGAGTGTGGGGTTGCGTTGTGTTGTGAGTAGAGAGAGAGAGGTCGGAGCAGAAGAAAGCACTTTGGATACAGGGAGCAGCATGTGCAAAACCCCTCAAGTGAGGTGCAGACACCTTGAGTGGGGTGTTCTAGTAGCTGAACATAGGCCAGTGTAACTGGAGCCAGAGGAGTTTGGCATTTCCCCTGCGTAGGACTATTGAATTCTGCTTCTGAAATCCTCCAGAACAGGCCTGGGTAGAGGAAAAGTTAAGTACATGCTAAATGGAGGGAGTTTCAGTTACTTTAGAAAGAGAAGATAGAGTGTTGTTAAATAGCCTATCTTTTATTTAAATCTTGCCATTTGGGGCTATTGGAAATATGACAAGCAAATAATCAAGAGAGACAATGAAATCAGAATAGCCTGCTTAATTTTGTTTTGAGCTCCTTAATCACTAACCCAATACGGTAATGTTTGGTTTGTAAGAATTGGAGGTAAGCAAACTTCTCATGGGAAAAAACACTTTACGATAACAAGTCTGTTAAGGTTGTGATTTTTAAAACCCTCCTCAAAATCTCTTTAGATTGTTCTCCACTCTTAGAAATGTACCTTTTTTTTTTTTGAAGAGCCCGGGTAAATTCTGACTTCTTTTTAAATTTTATTTATTTATTTATTTAGAGACAGAGTCTTGCTCTGTTACCAGGCTGGAGTGCAGTGGCGCGATCTCAGCTCACTGCAACCTTCATCTCCTGAGTTCAAGGAATTCTCCTCAGCCTCTTGAGTAGCTGAAATTACAGGCACGCATTACCATGCCCAGCTAATTTTTGCATTTTTAGTAGTGACAGGTTTTCACCATGTTGGGCAGGCTGGTCTCGATCTCTTTACCTTGTGATCTGCCCACCTATGCTTCCCAAAGTGCTGGGATTATAGGTGTGAGCCACTGCGCCCAGCTGTAAATTCTGACTTCTAAGGTTTCTTCCTTAAGTAGTGTGTAACTTGGTCAACTTAACATTTAAAACTGAATTTTAGTAGAGCCAGTGACTGTTTTCATACAAGGGGGTCCATCATTTCCAAATCCCTGTGTCTTCCTCAGCTGACGTTTTTTCTAAGGAACAAAGCTAGTAATTAGTGTGGGTGATGCTTTTTCTTGACTGTTTTGTTTTGTCGTAACTCCCTCTTCTTCTATACTTCCTTCTCTTCTTCCCAACTGCTAGTATTAGTTTCCTAGGGCTAGTGTAACAAAAGTACCACAAACCAAGTGGCCGAAACAATAGAAATTTATCATCCCAGCCTTCTGGAGGCCTAAGCCCGAGCTGCCACCTTGGAAGGCTCTGGGAAGGACCTGGTCCAGGCTTCCCTCCTGGCTTCTGGAGGCCTCCCCTCCTTTGCGTGCGGCAGCGCAATGCCAGTCTTCACGTGTAATTCTCTCTGTGTGCATATCCGTCTGTGTGTCCAAATTTCTCTTTTTCATAAGGACACAGTCATATTGGATTAGAGGCCCAACCTACTCCACAGTGACCTCATCTTTACTAACTACATCTGCAGAGATCTTGTTTCTAAATAAGGTGACATTCTGAGGTGCTGGGAGTTAGGACATCAACATGAGTTTTGGTGGAGGTGGGAGAGACGCAATTTAGCTCATAACACCAGCTATAAATTTATGATTTTGTGCATTATAATCAGCTGGTTAAAAAAGTTAAGCTTCATGCAGAGAGATGCACATGGTAGTGGCAATGACACATCTTATGTATCCCAGGGGAGCCCCTGTCACCCTGGTGCCCTTGAGGTTTTCTTTAAGGTCAGCAATGATGAAGCAGGAAATATTCCTTTACCAGCTTTCTGCTATCCTCATTCCTACTTGCCATTCTATTAGCAAATAAAAATTCAGGACTGCCAGTTAAATTTTCAGATAAACAATAAATGCCTTTTAAAAAGTATAAGTACATCCCAAATTATGCACCGGATAGAATTATACTAGAAAATTAATCATTTATCTGAAATTCAAATTTAACTGGCTACAACCATTTACCCTGCTCAGCCCGTTCTGGCAAGGAATAAAATGTGAGTTTTCTGGTCTTACCTGTACACACTCTGAGTCTTCTTTCTGATTAAACTACCACAAAATATCTAGTGTGTGATTAGAAATATATAGACTGTAAAGGTCAGAAAAGACAAGTTCGATTCTTCCCACAGGCAGACTCCAGACCTGCTGGCTTCCTTTTTGATCTAGAACAGGTGAGCCCAAACGGGCTAAGCACTTAGCCATGAGGTTGTCTTGGCTTGTGCTACTAATTTGCTGAATTGTCTTGGGCAAAACACTTAATACCTGGGTCTCCATCGCCCATCTGGAAAATACAGAGTGATGATCACTGCCTCAACCCCAGTGGCTCTTGTAGACAGGAAGCCCTGGGAGTCCTCTTAAGGGCTTGCTACTCAGATTTTCCATAGACCAACACCATTGGCACCACCTGGGAACTTGTGAGAAACGCAGACTCAGGCCCCACCAGACCTGCTGCATCAAAACCTGTATTTTAACAAGAACCTCGGGAAATTCCTGTGCCCCATAAAGCCTGAGAAGCACGGCCTTAAGTGAGGGGGGTGAAAATTTCTAGTTAGGCTTTCAAATAGTCCTGCCCTTCTAACCTCAAAGGTAAGATAGGAAACCCCTAAACCAAGTAACTCATTTGCATCTTTCTGTCCTTTTCTAATTTTGGTTTTTCTATAAACATTTCATTCTGGTAAAGGTGAGGGGTGGTGGGGAGTATCACTGTTGGAGTTTGTTTCTAGCTGGGGCTACAGCTCCCTAAGAAGTCATGTACATGTTTGTAAAGCAGCGTGGGAAGGAGTCCTGGTAGCTTTGACGTTGTTCAGCCTGCCTGCTGCTACACACCTCGAACACCAAAGCTGGGGTTGAGGGAGCTCTTCCAGAGAAGGGTTTGTTTTGCAGTGATCAAAGGGGACAAGGATCCATCCCCGGGCCCTGTGGATCCCAACTGGCTTTATTACTACCATCTGCTCTGTTGTGTTTTGCAGCCAGAGATGAAAGGCCTGAGAACCTCTTACACCATAGCTTGGCCATTGTTCTCGCAGCCTCTTCTAGGATGAGACTCACTGCAGTCAAAACAACCTCAGACAGATGGTTTTAAAGCCTCATTCAGCCAAAGGCCTTTGTCCAGGACCCAAAATGATTCTTGTTCCCTTTGCTGGTTGGCAGAAATTAGTGCTGTCTTCTGCTTGTATCACACACTTGAAAGATTGGCATCACATATCAAGCTGTGCCCCCGTTTGTACGATGAGCTCATGGGGGTCAAGAAAGGAAAGAGACAGGTGGGCAGCCGTGGCTCTGGAGATGGAAACCATACTTGATTATGGATGAAAGCTGTCTAACCTGCGGCCCATACAGCTGGAGAAGACTTAAGACTCAGTGAGCCTGGCCTGCTCCTTTTACAGCCAAGGAAACTGAGGCTCAGATAATTGATTCGTGCTCCCAAGGATGCACCAGTAAGAGCCAAGGAGGGGCTGGGGTGCTCACACCTGTACAGCACCAGGGTTCGTGAAAGCTTTAGAAAAGCTGGGTTTGTCAAATGGGGCAGTGAGCATAGGCAGTCCCAACCAGGGAGGCAGAGACTTGGCTCTGTCCTGGCCCTGTTGAGCCAAACAGCCACAAAGATCTCTGACCCTGAGGTCCTATTTGTATGAATAAGAGAAAAACCGCGGCCCCCAGTGTCCCTGGCCTTATTGGTTGGCCATCTGACAAAGTGGGAAGCCTCTGACCCAGGACTTATGGCAAGCCCTGCACTTGATTTTTTCCCCCAATAACTAAAACTTATTAAGTGTAACAATTGTGCAGAAAGGTAGACAAATCATGTGTTCAGCTCAATGAATTTTCACACAGTGAACACCTCCCTGCAACCTAGAAGTGCCTTCTTCAGATGCAACTTGATTTTATCCAATTCCCTGTCACAGCTCTGATAATTTATCTCGTTTCGTGTGGAGCTTGTAGACGTTTAAATAAGCGGAGCCACTGAGTTGCTGTGGCTAATTGTTAACCAGCCTGAAGCCTGTGATCGGCAAGAATGGTGGCCAGAGCCTGCAGACCCACATCTTTGAACTGCTGCACTGAGCCCTGAAATGTCTCTTCTCCTAGTGAATCATCTTGCTCTTCCCCCACCCTGCCCAATTTCAGACCTGAACCCCACCTCACATTTTTACTTGAACTTCACTTTTCTATTTCTCCTGATCAAATCGTTTCTTCTCCTATCTAGGTAGGATAAATTTTCTTTCTTCCTTTTTTTTTTTTTTTTTTTTAAGATGGCATCTCTCTCTGTTGCCCAGGCTGGAGTGCAGTGGCATGATCTTGGCTCACTGCAATCTCCACCCTCTGGGTTCAAGAGATTCCCCTGCCTCAGCCTTCCGAGTAGCTAGGGCTACAGGCATGTGCCACCACACCTGGCTAATTTTGTATTTTTAGTAGAGATGGGGTTTCACCATGTTGGCCAGGTTGGTCTGGAACTCCTGACCTCAAGTGATCCACCGCCTTGGCCTCTCAAAGTGCTGGTTACAGGCGTGAGCAACAACACACAGCCAGATAATTGTTTTCCTAATCAGTTGTTTTTAGTGAAACAATTTTTATCAGTTTAACAATGGGTTAGTTGAAATTGTTTTTTTTTCAGGTAAGTTTTTTTAAAAACCCTAATTAAAAAAATTTTTTAATGTGATTCTTCAGAGACTATATATTTTTTTATAGCTGTCAATGAATGTTAAAAAGTTTGCATCTTCCCCCAGCTGTAAGCATTCTTCACTTGAGGCAGCCTACAGAATGTGTGTGTCATGCCCAGGGCATGTTGTATGCAGAAGCCATGGAACTGCGAAGTACAGTGGAGTCTGTAGTATGTGCCTAGCACCTAGACATCTTTGTATATTTCTTTCTGGAAAGCTATAGGGAGAGTTACAGCCTTATAAAAAGGAATGGTGCATCAAGAAAGCAGTGCAGGCTGGGCGCAGTGGCTCATGCTTGTAATCCCAGCACTTTGGGAGGCCAAGGCAGGGGGATCACTTGAAGTCAGGAGGTCAAGATCAGCCTGGCCAACATAGTAAAACCCAGTCTCTATTAAAAATGCAAAAAAAAGGAGAAGAAGAATTAGCCAGGTGTGGTGGTGCATGCCTATAATTCCAGCTACTCGGGAGGCTGAGAATCCCTTGAGCCTGGGAGGCAGAGATTGCAGTGAGTTGAGATGGTGCACTCCAGCCTGGGCCAAAAGCCCAAGATCTTATCAACTTCTCTTCAATCCTTCATTCATCTTTGCTACATTGTTTTATGTCATGGAAGTATCCTTTCTTTATCTTCCTTCCTTACTATAAAATTGGAGAAAATATATTTCAAAGCATGCAGTGTGGGGTTAAAATGGTTACTTTGAAGATCTGTCAGACCTTTAATTCTCTGGCATCTGTGTGTATTTCCCAGGACGGCCATAACAAAGTATCACAAACGGAGTGGCTTAAACAACAGAAATGTATTGTCACACAGTTCTGGAGGCCAGAAGTCTGAAATGAAGAGGGTGGCAGGATTGATTCCTTCTGAGGGCTGTGAGGGAAGGTTCTGTTCTAGGACTTTCTTGGCTTGTAAATGACCATCTTCTCCCTGTGTCTCTTGTCATCATCTATCCACTGTTTGTGTCTGTCTCTGTCTAAATTTCTCCCTTTTTAGAAGACCACCAGTCATATTGAAACAGGTCCCACCCTAATGACCTCATTTTAATTTATCTCTGTAAACACTCTATTTGAATTAGGATTTCAAATACTTTTTAATGGAGGCACAATTCAACCCATAACAGCCTCTATATGTGTGTGTCTGTGCTCATGTGTCAGAACTGTGGTGATATGGTGATGCTTGTAGTTAAAACACTGCTGGTCACATCTTCCAGGTTGGAAGGCCATAGAGGGAATGCGCCAGCAGCCTGGAGAGAGGGGAGGGGTGGAGGTCAGAATGCTGCCCTTGGAGGCTGCATGCACCATACCTGTCTTAAGCTCCTCTTTTTTCCCTGCCACCTGGGGGAGTGGGGCAAACCTCCAGGGTTTAACGAGTACACCCTCTGTGTGATTTGAAGGGGTGTCAGGAGGCAGAGAGGCCTGGTGGGGAGCTAACGGGTTTGGCCCTGTCATCAGCAGCACAGTGGAGTCCTGGCTCCTCACTCCTGCCCAGCTGCAGGTCCTGGGGACACAGTGACGGCTCACCTCTGCGTCTTAGCTGCCATTTCAGTAAATGGAAATAATACCTGGGGTTACTCTTAAGAGTAAAGGTCACCATGAGATGTGCTCAGTACCGTGGATGGCACAGAGCAAGTGACTTTTCCGTTCCTTTAGCTTCTGATTCTTTCTGTTGGAAATAGGCATAATGATTTCATCTATTCACATAGCGCCTTATGATGTATAAGTCACTTATCTGTTCTTATAGCTCTGTGAGAAAAGGTAGATGGTTTTATCCCATTGTTCAGAAGGAGTAACTGAGACATCCTGGATCATATGACAGACAAGTGGCGGCTCCAGAAGTGAGCTTCAGGTCTTTTCATGCCTCGTCTGGGTCCCTATGGAAAAAAACAAAATAGAGCAACAAGGTAGAGAAGACATTACTTTATTTGTACAAAGCAGAAAGAATTTGAAGACTTATTTACTTAAAAATTATTTTTTGAAAAAAAAATACATTCACACGGTTCAAGTACAATTCTGTATTAAAACACTTTTTTCTGTACAGGTCTAACATAGGTCAAGGTTTTTTGTACCAATTGCACCTAGACCAAGTAAGATTATTTCTTACTTCCTAGCTTCCTTGCGCCCCATCCAGTCCATACTACAGAGGGAATGTCTTGTTCCCACCCTGCTCTCCCTTTCTTTATCACCCCCACACCCTGTGGGCAGTCACTGTTGTGTCCTGAGTACCCTTCCAGAATTTCTTAACTGGCCATCCAGTGTTGCTTTATGCAAATACAAATGCATACTTTTCTTTCCTGCCCTTTCTTACGTAAAAGGTGGAATACTATATGCTGCTTCTGTACCTAGCTTTTTTTCTCCACCAAATAATGTATCCTAGATATCATTTCATATCAATATGTAGAGAGCATCATCAGCTTTCTAAAAATTTGTTTTGAGATATAATGCACGCAGCCAAGTGCCCATGTTGATGAATTTTTATGTATGTATACACCCATGCAGCTCTAGCCTAGATCAAGATACAGCACTCCAGCTTCCTCCTGCCCATTCCAGTCAGCACCCCCTCCCATAGTAACCACTATTCTGATTCGTAAATTCCCTGGTTACAGTTTACCTGTTCTTGATTTCATTTCTCTCTGATGTTTTTAAATAGCTCCATTGCTTACGTAAATATTTTTTAAAAATTTTTCTGGGTCAGCATCACCTGGAGGTGTAGTTAAATATGGATTCCTACTTCCAGTTTCTGAACCAGTAGATCTGGGGTAGGGCCCAACAATGTGCATTTCTAAGCTCACAGGTGTTACTGATGCTTTTGGCCCACAGCCACATGTTGAGTAACCCTGGTGTATTATAACTATAATTTATCTACCAGTTCCTGATAGATAAAACAATATGAGTTGTTTCCATTCATTTACCATTAAAGACAGTGCTGTGGCATATAACCTTGAACACATGTCATTTTGACTGTAGCAGGTACCAGCTGCAGGATAAATTTCCAGAAGTAGAATTGCTGCATCAAAGGATTGATGTGTTTGCAATCTCAATAGAAATTGCCAACTTGCCCTCCAAAGAGGTGGTACTGTTTTACATTCCTGCTGGCAGTGCGTAAGAAAGAGCCTGTTTCCCCACAGCCTTAGCAAGAATATATTGTCAAGCTCTGGATTTTTGCCAATCTGATAGGTATGAAATGGTATCGTAGTATAGTTATAATTTGCATATCTCTTCTGTGTAAGGCTGAGCAACTTTTTAAATGTATAAGGGCCATCTTTTCTGTGTTTCTTTTTTCTGTGACTTGTCTGTTTATATCCTTTGTCCATTTCTAGTAGATTTAAAAATATCCTTTTATTGTGAAATCAGAGCAACTTTCTACATATTAGCAAGATTAGCCTTTTGTCTCTGATCTGAATTGTAAATATTTTCCCCAGGTGATCATTTGCCTCTTGATTTTGTTTGTGGTGGTGTTTCCATATCTAAGTTCTAGATTTATATATAGTGTAAAAGATTCAAAATAATACGAAAACAGAGTTGGCTCTTAGCACAGAAACCAATAGAAGAAAATTTTACAGATCCAGATTTGCAGGGCTTAGGAAAGAAACTGGGAGTACAGTGATGCTCTTTAAACAACTAGCTTTCAGACAAAAGAAGCAGAAGATGCCTGCCCAGGCTCTAATGAGTTCTCAAAAGCAGATGGGATGGCAGTAATAAGTGGACACCAGCTCAGGTAGTGCAGAGGAGGTCAGAAACCACACAGAGGGATCCAGACAGGATTGGGATATGTAAAGGCAAACAGGAGAAGCCACTTGCAGGTGACATCAGAAGGAAACAGGAAAATATCTATTAGTCATAGGAAATAGTGCAGGAGGTCAAGCAGAATGTGACTCCCCAAAAGGGACAGCTGCTCACAGACGTGGTCAAAACAGCCAAGATTCTGATCATTTCAGATATCTTTTAAACTGTAATCAAAGATAACCATCACTTTTGATGGGAGGTGGGATAATCCACTATGGTGGGAAGGTCATTATTGAAGGTGCTTTTTTCTAAAGCTAGATTCATTCCTACAGTAGAGCATATCGGCGTACTCCACAGGGTTATATAGGAAAAAGGCTCATAGAGTATTGGTGTTGGAAAAGTACCCGGGGTCATGAAGGTTGGAGGTTACAAATCTGTAGCCTGTAGTCAGAGTTGGCCTACAGATGTGTTTTCTTTGGCCAGCTTGGTGTTGGCCCATACAGTGTTTTTAAAAATTTTGAATTAGTCACCAGCACTTTAAAATCAGATGATTTCATGTAAAGATTTTTCTTTGCTTTTGAAATATTGGGAATCCGGCCACTGGGTTGTGCCTCTCCTGTAGCCACAGTGGCTGAGACACAGCTTCGCGACTGCATCCCTCACCCCTACAGGACACAGTATGGGGTGTGCCCCTCTTCTGTAGTGTGTCCCTGACACCGAGGCTGCCTGTCACTACCGTTGATCTTAGTTTTAACTTGTATTTATTTTAGTGGGGTTAAAAGGTCAGTGGATATCTCTTAAACTTGTTTCTCTCTCAAAGTGGAGATGTGAAAGATAGACCAAGAGGGTGATACATTTAAAGAAAAACAGTGGAAAGCATATTTCTCTGTGGAAGTGAAGAATATCACCTGCTTCATGCGGTGGGCCTCTGTATTGAAAGCAGCTATCTAAGATACCTGGACTACCTGGCTCATTTGTGCTCCTCCTGGTTCCTGTAGGCATTTTGTTTTGATCCAAAGTCAGAGTCACCTCTCTGGCCTCATAGCCTAGAGATGTTCTGGACTTACCCATCTAAAAAAATCAATAGATTGTTGCCAAAGGATTGCTATTCTTTTTGAGAGCTCATGCAAGACAGGGGCAGTCTAAAAGAAGTGGGAGCTCTATCTTGGGTAGTGTGAGGGTTTTTATAATAACGAGTATCAACCAAAATTAAAAAAGAAAAAAAATCAAAAACATCAGTTTGTTTATAGGCACCTGGAAGGCCACAAAGGTCTAACCAACCTCTATAGCTCTGCCAAAATGGAAAGGGCCAAGCCAATTTATTATTACTTTTGCATCAACCTTAATGCTTTCCTCCTCTGATCAAAAGTAGGAAGATAAGACTGGGTGTGGTGGCCCACACCTGTAATCCCAGCACTTTGGGAGGCCGAGGCTTGTGGGTCACCGGAGGTTAGGAGTTCGAAACCAGCCTGGCCAACATGGCAAAACCCTGTCTCTATTAAAAATACAAAAAAAAAAAATTAGACGGGCATGGTGGCCCATGGCTGTAATCTCAGCTACTTGAGAGGCTGAGGCAAGAGAATCACTTGAACCCAGGAGGCGGAGGTTGCAATGAGCCGAGATTTCGCCACTGCATTCCAGCCTGGGTAACAGAGCAAGACCCTGTCTCAAAAACAAAACAAAACAAAAAGTAGGAAGATAGCAGATAAGGAGGGAAGCCATGGAGATAATTTGTGTGAATATAGCTTTTGAGTATTTGTGTATGAAGCTGTTTCTTATGATTGTAGGAATAAGAGGTCAGAAGAATGGCATATTACCAGAAATTGAGCTGTGATGGAGTGGGATGGGGGGCTGTGTTGACCTTGAGGTGGCATTTGATAACTGGACTAGGATTCTAGGAAGGAGGAAACCCAAGAAATGGACTGCGTCTCTTAACTCTGTGAACGCTGTTTGCTCATTCACTTCCCTTATCTCATGAGATAGTTACAATGATCAGAAAAGACAATGCATGTTGCAGAATTTTAAAACCATGAAAGAGGCTACAGAATATAGATACTGTCCCAGAAGGAACTTGAGAATCAATCCTCATAGCCAGCCTGTTAGCTGGTTCTTTCTATTCCATTCTTTCTATTCCATCACAGAATCTATCTGGCGCACTAGTCTTCCCCCATTGCTCCGCCTGGGATTCCCATGGGCGCCTCCTGACTGCTCTCCTGGCTTCCAGCCTTGCCACTCTAACCCATTCTCCCTGTGGCTGGAAGAGAGGTCTCTATGAACATGTGACTCGAATCCTCCAGTAGCTTTCATTCCATTAGGGTACAATCCACATGTCTTGCCCTGACCTCTAAGGGGTCCTTCCTGATCTCCCACCTCTGCAGGTCCCCAGCCTTCTGCTCCACACCCCCAGCCTTCAGTCCACTTCAGAGCATTGACACACCTGGCTACAAGGTTTTTGTTGTTGTTTTTTAAATTGTAAAATAACATAAAACATATCATCTTAACCACTTTTAAGTGTACAATTCAATAGTGTTAAGTACATTCACTTTGTTGTACAACCAATCTTCAGAACTCTTTTCATCTTGCAAAGCAAACTCTGTGCCCATTAAATAGCCCTCCCATTCCTCTCACTCCCAGCCACTGGTAACCACCATTCTACTTTCTGTGTCTGAATTTGACTAGTCTAGGTAACTCCTATGTTAGTCAAATCATGCAGTATTTGTTCTTTTGTGACTGACTTATTTAACTTAGTCTCATGTCCTTGAGGTCCATCTATGTTGTAGCATGTGTCAAAATTTCCTGTTTTTTAAAGGCTGAATCATCTTCTGTGTGTGTACAGCACATGTTGTTTATTCATTCATCAATCAATGGACACCTGCGTTGCTTCCACCCTTTTGACTATTGTACTTAATGCTGCTATGGACATGGATGTACAAATATTTTATTGAAATCCGGCCTTCAATTACCCCAACACCCAGACGTGGACTTGCTGAATTATGTGGTAATTCTATTTGTAACGTTCTGAAGAATCATTATATTGTTTTCTGTAGTGGCTGTACCATTTTACATTCACACCAACAATGTACAAGGTTTCTAATTTCTCCACATCCTCACCAACACTTGTTGGTTTCTGTTTTTTCCCCCCTATTTTTGTTGCCAAACTAATGGGTGTGAGGAGATATTTCCCTAATGATGAGTGGCATTGAGTATCTTTTATGTCCTTATTGGCCATTTGTATTTCTTCTTTGGAGAAATGTTACTTTAAGAACTTTGCCCATTTTTTAATTTGTTTGTTTTTTGTGGTTGAGTTACAGTTCTTTGGCTGCTGGTGTTTAAGTGTATGAGGATTTGGTGTGTCCCCACTAAGCTCCAGGAGGGCAGTGGCTATGCCCATGTGGCTCACTGCCATCTCCCAGTGCCCAGCATGGAGCCCTGTGTGTGGTTTTTCAGCCAATGAAGATGCATGTCTGCAGCTCTCAATGGCAGGGGAACACAAGTCTGTGTTTATTTCTACATTCATTCTAGTTTCAAGAAGGATTTCGGACTATGGTCACATCTCTTTGGAACCCTAGTATTTGGGATCAAGAATGGCAGGTGACCCTCTTAAAGGGCTTTAAAATGGATACTCTAAGGTCTTGTCAGGCACTGTTTCACTGATTTTTGGACTGTGCTTGTTTGGTTGAGTATAAATCCAATTTTGCCCAGTAAGGAGGATCTTGATGATGAAACTGTGTTTAGTTATTTTATAATTTCAAAATATGTGGCCACCTAATTGGTCTCTTTATGAAGAAGGCAAGGAAAATGTAATCCTGGCTTCACACGTGGTAGAGCAGAAAGGCTGGGCTGTGAGTCTCCTCTCCCTCATCTTCATGTCTTCTCCTCGGATCTTCAGTGCCTGACGCCCCATCCTGGATCCCAGCCCTTTGGTCTTCGGTTGCCAAGCCTCATCAGTTCTCTCTCCCTGACAGCCCTCCTTCTTCCTTCCTCTCTCTTCTCCTGCCTTGATTCAGGACCTGTGGTTTCTTACCTGGATCACAGGAACAACTTTCTAACTGGTGTTCTTACCTCCAGGCATGTTCACTGCTGCCAGAGTAAATGTTCCAAAATGCAAATGTCATCATTTTCCTGTTTAATTTGAATTCTTCGATGTTTCCACGTTGGCTTCAGGATAAAGTCCACACCCTTTCACATGGCACACAGGCCATGCACAGCAGCCCGCCACTTGCCACGGTGACCTCCCCTCTGCCCCTAGCACTCCAGCCACAGTCCCTGCATTCTTTGTAAATGCTGCTTTCTCTGGCCAGGATGCCCCCCACCAGCCTTCCCTGCCTGTCCCCGAGTTCCAATGCTGTTCTGTTCACTCTGACCATTGAGCAGTTACCCACCTCCTCCATCGTAGCCAGAGTGGGGCCCTTGCCTACTGTGGCTCACCGTGTCTGCCTCTTGGGAGCGCTGCCTGTCTGTAGGGTACATCTGTCTGTCAGTCTCCCTGCTGTACTGTATGTTTTGCAACCAGGAGTGGTGTCTTTTATCTCTATGTTTCAACAGTTAGCTTAGTGCCTCTCATAGAGTAGGTCTTTGTGGAAAGGAAGAGGGAGAGGAAAAAGGAAAGTTTGTCTGATTTCAAAGATCATGTTCTCTCTGTTCTCGCCACCTACCCCCACCCCCTCACCACTGTCCACTGTTATATTCTGCCAGCCCAGGGTGGCTGAGGTTAGGGTGGACTCCCAGAGTGACCCAATCAGCTTGACTGTGTTCCCTGGCCACCCTGAAACAAACTGAGCCTGGCCTACCTTCTGGTAAATGCATCCCAGCAGTGAGATGACTCATGTGTGTGTGACTCAGAGCGAACGCAGCACAGCTGGAGAGCAGCCATTTGCCTGCGGGGGGGGTGGGGGTTGTAGAGAGCAGCCCAGACCCAGGCACATGGCCACCAGGCTTACAGCCACCAGGCTCACAGCCCTGCAGCCTGCTGCCCACTGACTGGAGCAAGGATGCAGATTCTCCTCTGTCCCTAGGCAGCAATAGCAGAGTTTCACTAGATTTCTATACCTGGGATGCTATCTAATTTATTACTATTAAATCATATTTTAATAGGCCACCATTTATTGCAGACTTACTGTAAATTGTTGGCACTGTTGTCAGCAAATTATCTCATTTGATCCTTACAATAGCCCAACAACAAAAATAATAGCAAGTGCATATATGGCACTTACTATGTGCCAGACACTGTTCTGAGCACTTCACATTTATTAATTCATTTAATTCTCACAATAACCCTACTATGCAGGAAATGTTACGCTCACTTTTCAGATGAGAAAACTGAGGCACGGAAAGGTCACACATGGAGATACCTGTGGGTCACATAGGACAGATACAAACTCAGCAGCCCAACTTCTGAGTCCACATTTAGCCCCATGCTGTGCTTTCTTGGAAAGCATTAACCATAGTCCCATTTTACAGCCGAGGAAATTGAGGCTTAAAGAGGTTAGTCCTTTATCCACAGCCACACAGGGAGTGATAGAGGCAGTGATGGAGATTGGTGGTCTCCAACCCTGGATCCTAACCACTGTGCTCCGATGCTCAGACTCAGGAGATACTATTACCATGATATAGCCATGTACTTGGTTCTCCTTAGCTGCCTCCATTGGTGCTTCCAAGGGCTAAGACCAGAGGGTGGGTAGGATTCTAGGGCAGAAACCTCCTTCCGAGTCTGGAGCTATAGCAAATGGGTAGCATTTGATGGCACATTTTGCTTCCCATCTCCTTTCAGTTTTGGGTCCTGGAGTATTTCCTTCCCTCAGGGATGCTGATGGGACTTTTATTACCTCCACAGACAGTGAGACCGTGCACTACCACTATGGCCCTAAGGACCTGGTCACAATCTTGTTCTACATCTTCATCACCATCATCTTGCATGCTGTGGTTCAGGAGTACATTTTAGATGTAAGTGACATGTCTGGATTCTGAAATCAGAAGCTAGGGAGGTGCCTTGGGGTGGAGGACCTGGCCTTGGAGAAACCGCAGCTCTGCACCTGTTCGTCCTTCAACTTCCTTACACTGCTTGGGTCTATTGCCCGGGCTTCCATCACCGCACTTTGGTTTCTGTTCCCTCTCATAGCATCCTTTAATCAGCATATGGGACAGCAGTGTTTATTACACAGAGAAAAAGCTGTGTGGAGATGGTGTCCTTATGGGTCTGTCGCACATAGAGTAATCGGGGATGTTTTCTTTACACGTAGACTGGAGACACTCATCTTGGCACTTTCTAAAAATGCTTACCTTAGACCAGGCACTGTATGCACACAGTAGGCTTACACCAGATAACTTGGATTATGGCCAGCTGCAGACTTCTAACGATGTTCAACCCTTTTGTGGGAAGAAAACAGGAGTTTGAAAACTGCCCAATATGGATACATTTGTATGTTAATATGAGGGGTTTTCTTTATTCTTTAGAAAATCAGCAAACGGCTTCATCTCTCCAAGGTCAAACACAGCAAGTTCAATGAATCTGGACAGCTGGTCGTCTTTCATCTCACCTCAGTGATTTGGTGCTTCTACGTGGTGGTGACGGTGAGCTTTTCTCAGGACTGCTGCAGGGGGAGAGCTCAGACCAAGGGGCGGTTCCAGCTCTGGGATTGCTCATCAAATGACTGCAAAGGACCCCTTACTCCTTTTCTTTTTCTGTTAAGGGGAGCAAATTTCTTAGAACCTTCTTTGCTTCTTAGAACTGAAACTGTGTCTGCATCCTCATGGTGTTGCAGAGAGAGACGATGCCATTTTATAGCTGGAGAGAGTCATCTTGTTCAGTCACCACTTGTTATAGTTATTATACAATATTACGGTAATGATACCATGGAACTATGTAACACTGTATTGTTTTACAAGGCCCTTCTACAAACACTGTCCCATACATGTTCATTCTGATGCCCATGTTATAGATTGAAGAGTTCCAAGCTCAAATTTTGCAATATGCTTGTGGTTCTGTGGTTTTGAAGCAGCAAGGATAGCTTGGAGTTGGAGGTAGAGTTCCAAGCCCAGCTTACCCTTTGTGTTACTATGTTGGCCTTCTATAAATGAGGCCAGCCTCACCCTGTCAGCTCATCAAATGCTGTGAGAGTCAATGCTGTTGCAACAAAATGCCTGTAGGACAGACAATTTATCCACCCCTCCTTTCTACATAATAGGACTCTTATTTCAAGTGACCTTTGATACAGCAAATTCCCTCATAGAAAGGAATGTGGAGGCTCCTTTGGAGTTTGCTGTAACAAGACCCTGACTGTCCTGCTAGGAGGTGTTGGGTTGGTACCCACCACCACCTGGAGCTCTACCTTCCTGTAACCTGGCCCCCGGAGAAATCCATGCCTGGGTCTTGGAAAATTCAGCAACTCTGTGACCTCTGTAAGATTTCCTTCCCGGCCTTCCCCAGATCCCTCACCTTCTTCCTCTTTTCTCAGTGACAGTGATGGGACCTGCCATCACGAGGAACTCTGTCTCTGGAGCTGAATGTTGAATTCCTATTCTCAAAGCTGGGGTCAACATGTCCTTTTTCTACATTGTTTTTATTCCTATTATCATTTCGTCACAGAACAGCTTTCCTAAGCAGAACACTAGGAATTTTAAATGAGGGGCCCAAGACTTCTGTCCTCTCTGGCAAGGCTACTGTGTTTCACAGTCCCTGGGGCAGATGGACACTGAATTGTACATCCCTGCTGTTGTGCTGTGCACGTAAGTCCCTATACTTCTGGGTTTCAGACCACACCCAGTCCCTTGACGTTCAGTTCATGCCCACCCCTAGAGACCTAAGCTGCTTTGAAGCAGAGAAGCCTCAAAATACCCAAGATGTTTAACCACTGGTCAGGGGAAGCGTTGCCTCATCTCTGAATCACTTTTATCCTTTCAACTTCGCCCCCAGACATTACACCCTCGCTGTGACACGTGGGGACCAGATTTGGAGGCTGGAGCCAAGTTGCTTAACACTCCTTCCAGGGTGTGAAAGGCTCAACCGCTCTATCTTTGCTGTTCTTCAAGGACTTGAACATGATGCTAATTAGTTTGAGAGCACATAGGTTTTCTTGGGAGGCACATGGCAGTCTTTTATTCTGGGGAGAGCCAGTTCCCCACTCAACATATTCAATAGGCATGGAGACCAGGGGACCATGGAAAGCTCCGGTGACCCCCAACTGGACTCTTCCTAACAGCAGTCAACTCCTTGCCCTCCTCCATCGGAACCCTGCTTCCGGGTAGGAACATGGTTGAAGAAGAAGAGAGGTAGTTCTGTAAAAGCCATGAAAACAGCTTGTTTTTTTAAATCATATTTTTCTGTTATTATGCAAATTTTTCGTGACTCTTCTTTCTGTCACTCTTATTTCATTGGCAGTTCCTGCCAGCACTGCCTCCCAACTGCACATTTGGCAATCTGCTACTGGTGTCTAGTGGGCAAAGGCCAGGATGCTGTGGTATAGCCTTTAATGGATGGGACAGCCTCCACAGGAAAGAATTATCTGGCCCTCAGTGTCCATAGTGCCAAGGCTGAGAAACCTTGATGTGTATAGTCCAAGCCACCGTCATCTCTTGCCTGGACACTGAATATCTTTTTTTCTAGAAGGAGACTGTTTCTACTCTTGTACCTTCCCATCCCAATCCATTTCCTGATCAGCCAGATCGATCTTTTTTTTTTTTTTTTTGATATGGAGTTTTGCTCTTTCACCCAGGCTGGAGTACAGTGGTATGATCTCGGCTCACTGTAGCCTCCGCCTTCCAGTTTCAAGCGATTCTCCTGCCTCAGCCTTCCAAGTAGCTGGGATTACAGGTGCATGCCAACTCACCTGACTAATTTTGTTTTTTTAGTAGAGATGGGGGTTTCACCATGTTGGCCAGGCTGGTCTGGAACTCCTGACCTCGTGATCCACCCGCCTTAGCCTCCCAAAGTGCTGGGATTACAGGCGTGAGCCACTGCACCTGACCTGGATCTTTTAAAACAGGAATAAAACCATATATTCCCGTCAGTGAAATCATTTTTTCCTCCCCACTCATGTGATCTGGGCCCTGTCAGCCTTGCTGGTCTCATCTCACTGTCTACAACCCCATTTTCATCTCCTCTGCCCTAACATTCCTGGCTGTTCTGCCTCCTGGGTTTTGCACTGGTGGTTTCTCTGCTCAAGGGCTCCATCCCCTGCCATCCTATGGCCAACTCCTTCTTCCCATCCAAGTCTCTGCCTAAATACCATCTCCTTAGAGAACCCCCCATCAATTTGCATTTTCTGCACTGTGCTGGTGCTTTTCTTGTTGGTGTATTCTCTGTCTGTTTCTCCCTCTGCATTCTGAGCTGCTTGCTAGCAGGCACCATGCTGACTACTGTATCCCTGGTACGGTGCTTAGGACGTACTAAGTGCCCACTAAATGTTGGCTGTGAGAATGAGTGAATGAGCTGCAAATGCATCTTCTCTCTCCAGCCTTCAACATTTTTAAAGTAATGAATTGGTTGTTTTAATAAATACCATAAATGATTATTTTTAAAAAGTGAACAATATAGAGAAGTTCACAAAAGCAAATTCTTCCCACCAGAAATAACAGTATTATTTTGGTGTTTGATTGAAACATTTCTCTCGCATATACAGAGGTAGAATAGTGGGAGTGTGGCTGGACCACCAATAATTTTACAGGAATGTCAGCCTCCAACTTTTAATCTACCTTTGCTTGACTATTCATTGTTCAGGGAAAAAGAAAATAGCACTCCAATGGAGAAAGCAGAATGGGTGGGTGTTGGGTGGATGTTTGGTCTTCCCTGTCTGACTTCTTGCCATATCTGACTTCATATTAGACTTAGCAGAGGGAACGTTCTTAACACTGGTGCTTGCACCAGGACTGGTTTCTACGAACAGACTAGTTGCTTTAGAGCAGATTTTTAGTGCACAGTTGTTCAGATGGTCAAATAGTATGAGATATGTCTGAATCTGCATAGCACTTGCCTGTGCTGTGTATGAATTCTGCTGTTTTTGTGGTTCTGTTTGTTTATCTCCCAAAAGGAAGGCTGCTGGGGAAACAGGAGGGATTGCTCCACCTTGTTGAGGCCTTGCTTAGCTCATGAGTGGACTTGTAGAATCAAAAGAGAACAAAGGATTTCAAAAGCCTCTCCAAACCATCCACTGAGGCCTATCCATGGATGGGATTTGGGGTGGGTTTCAGGGGCTTGTTGGGTCACACTTAGCCCCCTGTGGACTCAGGTGCTTTGCGTGACTAAGCTCAGAGGGTGCCCTAGCCCCAGTCCTCCCTCAGACAGCTGCCTGGAGAGAGGTCTGGAAAAGGCTGTTCTCAGAGCAGTGAGTCATTTTTCCTCTGGCTCCCCCTGCTCTCCTCCCTCCACCCCTTTCTTCCTCTAGTCCCAGTGGACTGGACATTCACCAGCAGGCAACATTTTTCTGGGGAGTTTCTTTGCTTGTCGGCTTCAAAGTTCTGACCTCTTTATCTCTAAGTAAGAGGCCAAGCCAAGGAGTGTTCCTGTTTAAAATCACGAGATTGTCTGGGCTTTACATTGCTCTCAGTGCTGCTTTTCTTGGCGAGTGCTTTTTTTTTTTTTTTTTTTTTTTTTGGCAAAACTTTCTCTCCCACCTCAGTTTCAGAAGTACTGTTTTTCCTGTTAAGTACATTGCTGCTTTCTTTAGGAAGAGACATTCTCACCTCTCTGATGTCACTGGAATGAGGTAGCCTGGGGCAGGTATGTGCTGACGAAGGCAGGTGTGTGCGTGACAGAGAGGGTGGGTGGAGATGATAGAGGCAGTGTATTTGAAAGAGCTCACAACTGTCACCACCTCACAACTGTCACTCACACGGCACACCTGAGTACCTCGATTCTTCCACTTGTATTCCTAAATCTGCGCATGATCCAGGGAGGAGACAGGAGGGCAGTGGTTGTGAGAAGTGAGGCCATGCAGGTTCGAGGTAAGACAGTTTCCTTCTAATCCAGGTGACAGTGACTACAGTAGTATACATGTATCTGATTGGACCTATCAATTAGGTTATTGTGCTCATGGAGGCCCAAGTTTATGGGATTAGGGCTGTGGACTTTACCTGAAGGGCATACTGATAGATCAAAGGGCATTCACTGACTCAAAAGTGATTGGATCAGCCCTCACTTGGAAATACAACTGAAGATCCTAATGGACAATAACCTAGAATGCTTGTTACTCAACCCTATTGGCCTCATTCTGAACACTGCACAACCTCTGCCCTTAATCCCAGTGTGAACATTTGAGATTCCCAGCCTTCTCATCAAAACTACCAGCTCAGTTTATTTTCTGATTTACTGAAACAACCTAGCCTGAAGTTACTAGACCAGAAGGTTCGTGGCCCAACTCAGATTTCAGCTGTGCTACTGAAAAACTCTCTCATTTCAGGAGATCTGTCCTATCTGTTTCTTCATTTTCCTATTTCTAAAATGAGGTCATCCTAATGTAACCTGCTCTGCCTTCTCTGAGTGACAAATAAGAGCCCTTTCTTCAGAAGAGAGAAATTGCCTAAAGCATTCATCATTTGTTCAACCAGCTGCACTACTGTAGTGTCAACTGACTCGTGCTTGTGGTAGATTGTTTCTTCATGCATTTTGTAATCTTCAATTACAAATTCATCTTTACCAAGGTTTTATCTTTGGGAATCCTGAGATCCTTGGATGAGGGTATGTCCCTAGGGTATCGCTGGCCCACCACACTATTAATACTAATTTCTTAGCTTGGTGGATTTTGGATCACACAGGTGGTATATCTCAACTCCAAACTCAGAGTGAGCCTGAGGTTGCAGATTTTTAGAATAAATGATTTTGTTTTCACCTTGAGTATGGGCTGAGCAGACATCTTCATTTCCCTGTGTTGGTCAGCAAACACTTTCTAGTCTTTCCTTTCTCTGAGGTTGTGGTCTTACAGAGGGCCTGATCTTATACAAGGGTCTCAGGTTCCACCTCCTAAAGCACCATCTTCTGTTCTCACATGGGCATAAAAACCCTGGCCCTGTGAGTAGTGCCTTCTGGGCTGCTACAGTGTCACCTTACTGCTCTACCTTTTAACCTCCTTCTCCCTTTGGGTCCCAGAGGGTTTCCCTTTCTTATTGTGAGCTCAGCTTTGCATTTTAAAGAATATTCATTAGATTTCATCTAGCATTTCTAGATGTTTTGTGATGGGATGGTATTCATGTTACCTCCTCCACCCCATATAAGGTGCTGGGCTAGATGTTAGAATTCTAAAGGTGGGCAAGAAAAGGCCCTAGTGTGAAGGGGCTTGCAAGAGTAATGGAAACAACTGGCAGTAGTGACAGTGTGGTGGATGTCAGAGGTCAGCTGCGTGGTGAGACCTGCAGGGTCCTGCCATGCTTTTTATTCAGTGGGATGTGAAAAGCCCAAGTAGACTCTTCATGTTTCCCATGGATGGTGATTCTGGAGTTCATTGGCTTATTCATTATAGCAACATTTTCTAAGCGCCTGCATGCCAGGCACAGGGCTAGACCCTGGCACATAAACTATCCCATTCATTTCCAACAATAACTTTATGAGGGTGGATATTTCTATTTCATTTTGCAGATGAGCCAGCTGTGATGTAGGGAGACTAATTAGCTTGCTCAGAGGAGCTAGACTAATTAGCTTGTCAGACTCATCTTCAGATGCAGGTCTTTAGACCTCAGAACACAGCCCTTCCTACTCCAGCTTCAACAACAAAGAAACCAGCCAAGCACCAGGGGTCCCACACAGAGAAGTTCTCTGTTTTCACATTTCCTGTTCCTTCCTCTTTCTGTCAGGTGGGGGCTGGATGCATCCCCGACCCCTGGACCAGTCCCAGGGCCCCAGCAGATCTCACGTCCACATCTCTAAATGGTATCTCTTCTCACCCACTGCAGGAAGGCTACTTAACAAACCCAAGAAGCCTCTGGGAGGACTACCCGCATGTGCACCTCCCGTGAGTATTCTCGTAACTCAGCCCCAGGGAGGAGTGAGCAGGTCCACTGCCTTCCCGTCCCAGAGTGTGGCCAGAACACCATAGGCCCCGCTGACCTGACGAGCAGATCATGCCCTGAGCCTATTGTGGATGATAGACTTGTTTGGAAGCCACTGCTTCTCAGCATGCTTGACCGGAGAATCCCAGATGAAAGGTCATTTGTGCTGGCTCCCATCACGGAGGTGTCTCAACTACACGAGACAGATAGAAAGGTGGAACATCTCCCTCCATAACGTCCCCTGACATCCACAGAGCGTCTTTCCTTGCGGCCTGCCATGGCTGGTGCTCCAACAGAGCCAGCGTCCTCTGCCTCTTAAAATGCTTCCAAGAGAGCAGTTTACCCCAAGGGCAATACCTGGGCCCTCAGGAGGCTATCCTTTGCCTTTCCTGAGATCTTTGTTTTTTGTTTGTTTTTGAGACAGAATTTTGCTCCTGTTGCCCAGGCTGGAGTGCAGTGGTGCAATCTCAGCTCACTGCAACCTCCCCTTCCCGGGTTCAAGCTGTTCTCCTGCTTCAGCCTCCCAAGTAGCTGGGACTATAGTCAAGTGCCACCATGCCCAGCTAAATTTTGTATTTTTAGCAGAGACAGCGTTTCCCCGTGTTGGCCAGGCTGGTCTCAAACTCCTGACTTCAGGTGGTCTACCCGCCTCGGCCTCCCGAAGTGCCAGGATTACAGGCATGAGCCACCATGCCCAGCTGCCTTTCCCGAGACCTTTAAGAGCAACAATAGCAAAGGACGTAGGGCCGAGTTAGAACTTTCCCTTGCTACTTAGGGCCATTCGTTGTTCAGTGTATTTGTTGGTCCTCATCTCCATCAACAGTGCTCTGTAATCTGCTCCCTTTTCAAGGCTGAAGGATTCCTCCTTCTCTACACTCTTTTAATCATGTTTGTTTCTTTCTGTGGACTTTCCGTGTCCCTTTAAGTGGTCTTGTATGTGGAACAAGGGCGCGGGCCAGCAGAGAAGCCAGGGTCCCAGGCTCGGGGGCTGCGGTCACCGGCCTTACTCCCTTGCTCCTGGACCAGCTCCTCACAGGCAGAATCTCGGCCCATGCTTTTCCCTCCCATGCCTGGCCAGCGCCTGCAGGGATACTTTTCTCAGTCCTGCCCGTGTGACTTGCCCCCTTGTCTCCAGCTTCCAGGTGAAGTTTTTCTACCTATGCCAGCTGGCCTACTGGCTGCACGCACTTCCTGAGCTATACTTCCAGAAGGTACGGAAGGTGAGTGCTCGCTTCTCCCCCTTCTTGGAGACCATTCATTCACCACTCCTCTCCTGCTGTTCCCATTGGTGCCTCCCTTCCTTTCCTCCAGAAGCGTGGAGTGTTGGGTGGTGATAGGAATATGTTGGGGGTTGAGCAGCATGCTGAGTCAGCTCTTGGAGAAGCGCCATGTAGGCCCCCATGGGTGTTGGCCACCAGTGTCAGTTTCTTGCCTGCCACTTCCACCAGACATACGGCTTTGGAGGAAACCTAACTCTGATCTTCTAGATGTCAAAGGAGAGGTCTTTGCCATTTCTGTGTTTTTATTTTTGCTTTTTATAATTTCCTTCTGAATTATTTCCAAGAGCCTTCTTCCCCAGTCCCTGTCTCTTCTTTCTCAATCCAAACCTTGCCTTCTGACACTAGACCCAAGGCTGCTGAAATTGGGAATGGACCTGACTACCCTTGGAATTTCAGCAGCCTGATGCAGTGGGACTGTGGGACTCATGGGACAGGTTGGACATGAGAGTGTGTGTTAAAGTAGCCAGAGGGACCTGGCCCTCTCTCATCCCCCTTGCACTCCCCTTGCTCATTTTTTTCAATCTTTAGTTGGGGAATTAGCAAATTTACGATATGCTTCTCTTGTTTCCAGGAGGAAATTCCCCGCCAGCTCCAGTATATCTGCCTGTACCTGGTGCACATAGCTGGAGCATACCTCTTAAAGTGAGTGAGACCATGGAGCCAGCCAGATTGCCTTGCCTTTTATGTCCATGCATCTATCCACACAGTCATATAATTATCAGGCCTTTATCGACACCCTCTGTGTGCCTAGCAGCATGCTAAGACTTGGCAATACAAAGATGATCATGGAAGATTCTTTATCTTCAGTGATTCATTCTAGCCTGAAGAGACAGTCATAGACATAGATAAGGACAGTTTAGTGTGATGAGCCCCACAACACGGTATGTATCATCTGCTCTGCAACCCAGAATAAGACCCTCAACAGAGAAAGCCAGAAGACTTCCAATGGATGTTGGCCTTAGAACCATGGCTTTGCCGCTTGAAGGCCTCCCAAAGCTGGGCTCTTGGGTCACGCATCCGGTGCAAACACTGCTGGAGCGCGCAGCCCTGGAATTCCCTTCCCTTTGATTTGTAATGAGATGGAGACTAGGTCTCCATTGGTTGTTCTAGAAGCAGAAAGAGTTGCTATAATGTTTTCGAGAGCTTCTTTTATCAAAAGAATGATATTGATGTTATTAAGCTATGTCATTGACAATTTGGACGTTTGCTGAGCTTTATCCATGCAGTAAAGGAGAACGCCCTGCACTTTCTCTAGGCTGGCACTTAGAGTGGCACTCAGACAGCTCACTGCGTGGAACTTTTTGCAGAGGTGCCTGGAAATCCCGAGGCGCGTTGTCTCCTAGGTCCTTGCAGCAGGCATCCTGTGCGAATGACTGACTTGGATTAGTAAGATTCAGGCAGGGAGGGAGCTCTCAAATTCTGTCTCCTGTCTCTGGAGGCCTGTAGCAGCATCTTTTCCTGGATGGGTCTTTGAGGGCTGAAGGCTGTATGGTGGTGCCAGCTCTGCCCTGGTGTTGGATGCTCATGTGTCACATGCATAGTGGGTCTGAGAAGTCAGTCTGCACTGTCACCGTAGCAGTAGCAAAGAGCGGGGAGAATGTACAAACAGAACCACACAGAAGGAGCACTTTCTGCTTCTTTATGTATCTTGGAGCTGTGAAGACTTGGACAACGGAAAGTCAGACAAGAACACTTTATATTTCTATACTCAGAGCTCAGCAAATGTGTCCTGAGCACCTTTTATGTACTTGGTTCCAGCCTAGGGGATGAGTGCAAGGTGCTGAGCACTGTGAAGGGCTGTGCCAGGGTTGCTGTGGGAGCAGGCAAGGGCGTCTGACCAAGACAGGACAGCTGAAAGGCCAGGGGGTCGGTATTAGGAAAAACGTCTTAAAGGTGTGACAGCTGAACTGAATCCTAAAGGATGGGGCAGAGCTACCCAGGGAAAGTGGGAGTGAGTGGAAAACAGAGCCCAGCCAGGCACGGGACAGCCTGAGCCAAGATGCGACAGCCTCTGCTCCATGCGGCATCTTGGAGGGAATGTAAGACTAGTCTTTTTCCCCCCAGCCTGAGCCGCCTGGGTCTGATCTTGCTGCTGCTGCAGTACTCAACTGAGTTCCTCTTCCACATGGCTCGACTCTTCTACTTTGCAGATGAAAACAATGAGAAACTGTAAGTGGGGCTGCTGGAGGCTGGTCTGCTCAGAGGCCTGAGCAGGGCTTCCCCCTGAGGCCTGGATGGGTGGAGGGTCCCTCCCTGGGTGCACACTGCCCGCTTACCTGCAGGCGGTGCCCTCATGTTTTTTTTCTAGAACATCTGACTTTAGATACCTCATTCCTCAAGCACTTTCCCCAGCCACCCTTGAATCCTCTTTCCACTTGGGGTCTCTTCTGGAGAAGAGAGTAAATGTTCCTTCAAGGGCTCTAAAGACTGACATCCCTCTTCTGCCTCTGTGAGCAGGTTCAGTGCCTGGGCTGCTGTTTTTGGGGTTACCCGCCTCTTCATCCTCACCCTTGCCGTGCTGGCCATCGGCTTTGGATTGGCTCGCATGGAAAACCAGGCATTTGACCCTGAGAAAGGGAACTTCAACACTTTGTTTTGCAGGTGAGTCGGGCAGAAGTCCAAGGTGATAAGCCAGGGCTTCCTGGGTACCACAAGGGGCCTGCTGAACTTGACACAGCCTCTGCAGAAGGTCTGGAGGCAGCAGACCCTTTAGTCTCCCACATGTTATTTAGCTGGAAATCTCTGGATATCAGGCCTGAGGGAAGAAGAGATAGTAGCTTCTGTTTCCATCCAAACCATCTTCACCCCCTGGCCCTGGTTTGCTGAGACTGCAGTCCAAATAGGAATCCCTCACACTTGTCTGGCACTTCGTGCCACATAGAGGCATCACACCCAGTCTCTCAGTTGATATCATTCTCCCCTTCTTCTGTGTGGGTGCTAAAACCATGTGCTCAATGGCTTGGCCAGTGGCCTTCAGTACCCGTGAGAAGGCAGTGAGGAAGCCACTGTTTCTCAGATCTCCTAGGCCCAGGAGATTGATTTGTCCAGAGTTGCTCCACTTTTAAGTAACATGCTAAATGAGAAGCCACTCTTCAGAAATTCATTTGAATTCTACCAATATTTGTGGAGCTTACATTAGTCATGTTCTGTGTGATGGGTGCAAAAGAGACACACGGAGCCCTCCCTCAGCATGTGAGTAGCATGATTGTAGAACTGGCTGTATGTCCATCACCACTTCCTTCCCTTCTCCCTGACACGTGTGACATGTGCTGGATCAGAGACTGACTGAAGCACGCACTCTTCCTGGTGATAGTAGCAGTATTGGAGAGGGCCGAGATAAAGGTGGAGGTGATGAGCCATGGGAACTGCAGGGCCCCCATCCCCGGTTCTCCCCGGCACTACCCAGCCCCAAGGCTGTGAGCCCAAGCCCCAGCCTAAGCCCACCCCTCTGCCCCGCTGCAGGCTCTGCGTGCTGCTGCTGGTGTGTGCCGCCCAGGCCTGGCTCATGTGGCGCTTCATCCACTCCCAGCTGCGGCACTGGCGGGAATACTGGAATGAGCAGAGTACAAAACGGAGAGTCCCAGCTACACCCAGACTACCAGCCAGGCTCATCAAGAGGGAATCTGGTGAGTGCCAGGGCCCTTGGCAGAGAACGGAGCCAGGGAAGTCTGTCTGGGATGGGTAGGAGGAGCCAAGGCGATGGGCTTCTTGGGCGCTCCCCAGACCAGACCTGCCAGCTTCTCCTTCCTCAGGGCTGGGGCTCCTAGCTCCCGGACTAGCACGTGGCTGGGCTTGGGCCAGGGACAGACTGTGGATGGGGCTGGCCCTAACTAGGCTGGGAGCCCTGGCCACTGTGGGGCAGGGCAGTGGCTGGGTGGGGAACTCTGGCAGGAAGCGTGTCCTCAGGGTGGCTTCTGGACCCCAGCCAAGTGCTGCTGCTGCCGCCGCCCATTCTCGGTGCCGGACGGCGGCTATGTCCTCACCTGCCCTTTTGCTCTACATCTCAGCCTGCCCTTGCCTCCCAGCTTGCTGGAGCCTCCTGTCTCCAGCAGTGACTCACAGTGACACAGTGCTAGGTGGGGGGCAGGGGTGGGACACCCCCCTCTCCTTTGGCCCTGCACGCACTCCAGTCATCACCCACGTTCAGCAGGTCTCCAGGCCCTGCCAGCCATGCACGTTCTGCCCAGCCTGGGGGCCTGTCTGCACCAGGCGCTGCTTTCTGACTCACCTGCTTTTCTCCAGGCGGCCACCTGCTTGGCAAAGGTTCATGTGTTTGAACCAGACACGCGCGCAGCTGGGTGTGTCACAGAGTCAGGCCTGGCTGGCGGGGGAGGCATGGAGCATAAGACTGCAGCTAGTACCTCTGACTTTGAGCAGGCACATAGAGGTATTTTGAACAACAATAGAAAGAGCAGTTTTTCTGCCAGAGCAGTGTCAGGCATCCTCCCGAGGCCTTATTCCTGCAGC
The DNA here is from genome assembly GCF_009761245.1 of Sapajus apella. Lineage (NCBI taxonomy): Eukaryota > Metazoa > Chordata > Mammalia > Primates > Cebidae > Sapajus > Sapajus apella. The sequence continues at coordinate 10,171,670 of NW_022436981.1, read as the reverse complement.
CTCTCGTCTCCCTCCCTTCACTTGCCACTGCTCCTTGGAGTTCTTGCGGAATTGGAAATGGGCTGACACCTTGCAGGGGCCTGAGAGGAACTGAGGACAGTGGGACTGGGACAGCATCTAAGTGATTCCGGCGCATATCTAGCCCTGGTCTCAGGCTTGGGCTGGCTGGCCTCTTGCTGTTGCTGTGTTACCGTGTGTCATCCCAGGCCCCTCTTGCTAAAGGGCAGTCATCAGAGACCAAGCCTCTCAAACAGGGCCCTGGGGAAGACAGGACCCCCCTGGGAGCTGTCTGCTGTGTGCGGCTGCAGCCCGCACCCCTTTGGTGCATCCACATGTAGCAGCAGGGCTACCCGGTCCCCTTTCTTGGCCTGGCCCCACCCTCCCCTCTCCTACCTTAGTTCCAGCAGAAACACCATGTACGCTTGTCTCTCTCCACTTCCCAGGTTACCATGAAAATGGAGTGGTGAAGGCAGAGAACGGAACCTCCCCACGGACTAAGAAACTCAAGTCTCCCTAAGGCCAAAGTGCTAAGAACAGGAATCCTCTTGGTGGGGGCCCAGCAGGGCATGAGGAGCCCAGGCCCCTCCCTCCCTCCTCCTTCCTGCCTGTGATGCTCCGTCTCAAACAGCCAAAACCTGTCTTTCAATGGGGGGGTTTTCTCTTTTTTTCTTCTTGGCTTTCTCTTCTGCCACAAACCATTCTCAATAAAGCCAAAAAACTTTCTCTTTCTCCCCTCAGGCCACCTCCTATCTTCACCCCTGTCCCGTGCTGGCTTTTCCAGAAGCCCAGGTTCTCATGGCTGTCATCTTTCTGCTTGCCTCTGTCTCTGCCCTCACGGCTGCTTTTTCTTTTTACCTCCTAATTTCACCTTATCTTGCCATTTTTCTGTCTGATTTTTACAATGGGAGGGGAGCTAAGATTGCAGTCCTGTTTGTCGGTCCCCCAGGGCCTGCCGGTCAGAAGCCCAGGGCCAGTAGCAGGCCCTCGGTGGTCCGCGTGTGGATGGGCAAGAAGCAGTGAGCGCGGCCCTCTCGGATCATAGTCTCCTTGGTGCTGATTAACTGACGAGAGAGCTGATTCCAGCCCTGCACGCACCATCTTGAGGCACAGCAGCCACTGCTCGTTGTATGTGCCAAGGCATTTGGCTTTGGGACGTGACAACTCAATCCAGAAGGATGGTGTGAACTCAGTTGGGTCCCGTGACTCAAGCGCTTACCAGTGGCTGACTGCGGATGGGAAGCCAGCCTGCTGTCACTGTGTGGGGGAGGTGCCGAAGGAGGATGAGTCTTCCCACTGCTTAGAGCCAGAGCAGAGCAAACTGCGCAGCAGGCTCTTCCAGAAAGGTAATGGTGGCAGAACCCATGGAGGAGTCGACCCAGGCCTTTTTCCAGCAGTCCCAGCCGCCGTTGCTTTTTCAGCCATTCACAAGCATTCAAAACCAAACCAAACAGCAGTTCACAAACCTGCCTGAGATATGCTGGTCCTCACCTGCAGAGCCAGCCAGCCCTGTCAGGGGCCAAACTTACTACCTTGACTTCATCTCTAGCTGCAGAAACACTAAGCCTCAAGGGCTTCAGCCCCATGCTGGTCACTTAGACCACTGTCCATCTGGCCGCCCTTGTTGAGTGTTCTTTGGAATTGTCGTTTGTTGAGCACAGCTACAGCATTTTAGACTGCATGAAACCATGACTGACTGAGAATCACTCTCTGGGTAGATAATAGGTGCCTTTCTGGCCCCTTCTCCCACAGATTCTTTCCTCTCCCTTCCACCTACAGACAAGGCCTCCAAGTCCTTATGGTGCCTTGTGAGGACTTTTAGAAGGGGCGTTCAGCTTTAAAATGGTCCCAGTTAAGGCCAGGCGTGGTGGCTCATGCCTGTAATCCCAGCACTTTGGGAGGCTAAGGCAGGTGGATCACTGAGGTCAGGAGTTCAAGACCAGCCTGACCAACATGATGAAACCCTGTCTCTACTAAAAATACAAAAAATTAGCCAGGCATGGTGGTGGACATCTGTAATCCCAGCTACTCAGGAGGCTGAGGCAGGAGAATTACTTGAACCTGAGAGGTGGATGTTGCAGTGAGCGGAGATCGCACCATTGCACTCCAGCCTGAGCAACAAGAGTGAAACTCCATCTAAAACAAAACAAAACAAAACAAAACAAAACAAAACAAAAAGGTCCTAATTAAGAACCTCTGAACTCTGTCATGAGATGAAGTGCAGTAGTTTTTTGTAGGTGCAGGAATAGTAGTGTCATTTGGTATACTGATCCTTTCTGACCTTACAGTAGAAACCAAACCTTGGATTTTATTCAGAAAAGGAGAAATGGGTCTTTTCATCAAGGCAACTCCCTCTTCTCCAAGTCATTTACATCACAGATAAATTTTAACCTCCCAGTAACTGAAGGATTTGTTTCCTACCATCATTGGAGACCTTCATCTCTCTCCACGATAAGGTTGCAGAAATGGGAAGAACTACCTATGGTTGCTTTTGATTTCCCTTAGGAAGTGAGACAGTGTGTTTGAAAATACGCATTTTCCCCATTTCTCTGTCTCCTTTCCTGACATTTCTCTGGGCTGCACAGCAGAACCATTGGTAAAAGGGCGGTTTGGTATCAACACAGCAGACTGATCTGGGATCCCTTAACCATTTCAGTCAAACAGCCCTGATCTAGGCTGTAGTTGAGTTCAGGCTCCCCACCTTTCCTGGGAACTGCAAATGGAGTGTTCAGCCAGCAGCCTCCTAAACCCACCTTCTTCCCCCATTAGCCTAGAACACCCATTCTGCGTGCTCTCCAGGCTGTGTCATTGGAAGGGCTTCACATGCAGGAGGCCTCCCTCAGGCGAGCCCAGGTTAAACTGTTGAGTTGTGCCTTCAACAAATATGTATGGCGTGCTTGGATGTGCCAGGTGCCTGCATTGTGCCAGATGCTGGTGAGGTAGTGAGGAGCAGGGCAGCTGAAGTCTTAACATCAAGCAGCCTTCATTCTCATGCATGCAGGTTTCCGTTGCTCTATCCCAAACACTTGTGTGCCAGAGACGCCACAACTTCATGTCCCCTGTCTCTTGGAAGCTCCCCATGCTCCCAGTGCTCCCAGTGTTTCATACCTTGGATGTGGTACCACCAGCCCAGTGGCCGTGGTCAACTTAGGCTCTCTTCCTCAGTGGACAAGGGTGTGTTTAGGGTTTATTTTATGTAAAACAAAAAAACTCTGAGACCATGAGTGGGGCTGGCTTCTTGCCAGCCTGGGCTTCAGGGATGTTTGCTGGGGGGCTGATTAGAGGGTAGTTGTAGGGTACTTTGTCACCCCCTCCCCACCAGCCTCCCTGCCGTGTTTATTTCATAGCAGAGCCAAGTCTTTGGCAGATTGACACAAACTGTGTTGCCAGAGCTGAAATAATTCCACTTCATCCTATGAGCTTGTTGGGCTAGCTTGTTCTAATTTTGGCCACTTTGGCTTTTTTCTTCAGTTTTATGCATTCTCTCCTGACCCAAAGTGCCAAGCCATTTGTGAAGGCTCTGCCAGACACCTCCAAGCTTCAGAGCGCAGCACCATGCACTAAGAACAGGAGAAAAGACATAACCTACCTCAGCAATTGTGGCCTCTCAACAGCCCTGGCTAGCTTGTATTTGTGGGGAAGCCAACAGACGCAGTGGGAGGGCAGGGAGGTGGCGCTGGTGGACCAAGGATCCGTGCTGCCAGTTCCCCCTCCTTGCAGGTGCAGTGATGGGAGTTATTTTTACCATCTGGGCTCTGATAGCTACACTATTAATAAATTGCATGTGCTCCTTTTGAAGGTAGGGGATGGTTCTGGGCGAAAGGGGAGCAGACTGAACCAGGAGGGGAGCTGCCCCTCCTCCCTTTTGAGTCAATTCTAATCCTATGTGTGTCTGGACCCAGACCAAAATGGTTGCTGAGACACTTGTCTGTCCATGTCCCAAGGCATAATTTCCCAACATTTAAGAAACTCCGGTAGACACCTCTTCCCTGGCCACCTTCACAGATGCTTCTCTTGACCGGAAACCCTGGGACCCTAAGAATTCCTGAAGCTTGGGGTGGGTGTGTGCTTCTGGGGTCTCTTTCAGGACCTCCTTCCCTAGTACCCCTTGACCTTTTTTCCTAAGCAGCTAATAAGGGGTTGGGTGATAGAATCCCAAGATTCCACATTGAAAATCTTCCATGGATGCTTTAATCGAAAGTGGGTTGCCGACCCCCTTGTTCCTAAAGGCTTCGGCTTGGGTTTCCTTTGTATGCTTCAGCCTTCCTAGTTGGTTTTTCCTAGGCCCAACATGAGAGGTAGGGAGGTCTGCACGTAATTAATTATCTTGCCTAAGGGCCTCTGGCACAAATGGACAGACTTCAATTCTTGATGTTCTAAAGCCTTTGTCCTCTAACAGAGGGAGCGCTGAAAGCTTGTGAGTGAAGTCGGTGGAGTGGTCTTCCTCTGCCTTCCGAGCTAATGGCTCTTTTCCTCAGGAATAGACTTTAGGGATTATTGCAGGATTAGTCGTTGTCAGATGACTGGAAAACCTAAATAAGATCCCTCTCCAGCCCAAGGTTGCCCCAGTGAGGAAGACTACCAACTTCTCACTACCCCACTTCTCCCATGAGTGTTAGCTTCACCTCACAAAGGCTGAAGACCAGTTCCCCCAGTGAGAGCTGCCTCACTCTTACTGAGTTCCCTGGATGAGCAGAGCCATGAAGAAGAGGGCTGGGATTTGCACCCTCCAGGTAGCCTTCCGTGCTCAGCAACCCTGAAGAGTTTTGGTCCCAAGCAGATAGTGAGTGAGTGAGTGAGTCTGTGTGTGTGTGTGTGTGTGTGTGAATAAGTGCCTTACTTTGCTATGTGGTTTTCACTTGTACTCTGTGGCCAGCCCCTAGCTGCCAGGGCTCTAGGGCTGTTTGTCACAAGCAGCCAAGGACACCATACCTCAGTAGAGTTAAATATAAAAGGGACACAGATTGTGACAGTTTTGCCTCATTTGTTTCAAACTTGCTGCCCAGCATTAGGGTCTGTGGTGTGTTCTCTGTTTTGTTTTGGTTTCTCCCTTGTGTCAGTTCTCTTCTGGCCCAGCTGGGTGACTGTGGAAGTCAGTGAGGTGGCCCAACCACAAGCATACCTATTAAGGGAAGCCCAGAGCTTCCAGCTCCCACCTTGAAAACTTCCCTCTGGCCCCACATAGCAAGCCCTGCCTCTCCGCATCTCCATTATTTTCTCCACCCCTAGATTTTTTTTTAAAGGCACGCTTACCATAACCTCCTGGTCTGTTTCACTTCCCATTCAATCCAAAGTTTATATGATAAAGGTGTTTACTTTTACTTCCCAGTCTCAAGTGCTAACACATACATGTCTATTGCAGAACTGTTCGAGCTCTTAATTCAGTGTTACCTTGTGTTAGTCGCAGCAACCCTCTTGCCTGCCCACCTTTTTCTCGCTCTTCCGGGTTGTGCAATAACTCTCCCCGCCAGTGGTCCTTTCCACAGCCTTTCTGTCCCTTAAAACGCCCTGCAACTGGGGGAGAAATGGGACCCGTGGGAGGGGTAGTCATCATCCCTTATAGAAGAAATAGTAGTCGCTTTCCTTTTGTTGCCGTCATTCTCGTGGTCCCGGGTGGGTTTCTGTGGCACTCTCGTGGAACATGTAGCATCATCTTAGAAGTCTATTATTAAAAAAATCTGTTGAAGAGGAAAAAACCATCCTCATGATGGGGCTCAAGTCATTGTCCAGGAATAAGATCTGTTGTGGTGCCCATGACATCACCGTCACTCTGCCTTAAAGCATTCCAGAGCTTCTTGTTCATGGGGAGAGGAAGGATATTTTGCCAAGCAGCAGCCACAGGTGAGTAGCCCTGTTCACCTGATAGGCTCTGGCTGTGACAGTAAATACAATACCACCGTTTCCTTGGGTGCAGATTTGAGTGTTCATGTGATGAGACTGTAAACCTCACTTTTCAGTTCCTCTGTTTAAAAAAAACATCTGAAAGATGAACTAAGGCTGCTGGTGCCCTGAGCAACTGATAATGCAAATGTGGATAAACTGTCTCTCATTTTCTACTCTAGCCTGTTCATATGGACCAAATTTCAGCAAGGAACTCAAGGAAAATTTGTACCTGGCGTATTTATGCTTTCATGTAAAAGGGTTGGGGGGAGGGGTGTCTTTTTACTTTTGGTGAACTTTTTTTCAAAATCATTTTTCCACTGTTTCTGCCTGGTTTTAAAACAAATTACAGTTTTGTATGGATTTTTTTAATGTACATTTTGAAACAAATGATCAAATATTTTCTGAAATAACTGAATAAAAGGCAGAGAATTATCAGAATAATTGTCTCATAATTTCATTGACGTGTTTTTATAGTGATGCTTTTATGTGAATGTTGACATTTGCTTAAATGAGTTTGTACGAGTTTTGGCCCTTATGTCTAATATTTTTCACTATGTTAATCATTTCTTATATGGCTTGACCCATATTTGTCCATTGTGGTGATATGAATTAGGGAATTAGAATTAAGAATGGAGAGAAAGTGTTATATCAAGTGCTGGATAGTAAGAAGCATCATTTTTATTTGAATCCGTAATAGTAAAACGTGGAAAAGGTGTTTCCTTAACATGGGGTTTATGGGTAGGAAGCTCCAGAAACAAGCATATTGTCCTTGACGCCTACTATACTATGATGTTATTTAGCTTGGAGGAAATGGGGTTTCGTTTGTGTAAAAGCCAACAGGTATGTTGGTGCTGACCAGAAGATATCCAAGTATTGGTAATAATGGCGGGCAGTGGGGATCACTAGTGTCACTTACATGGCTGCTGCTGCCTGTAGCTGCCTGCTGTGTTTACCGTCTCTGGAGAGATTTCAAAAGATGAGTGCAGTTACAGATGGCAGTTAGCTGAGGACACCCATGGGATGTGAGAATTAAAGAAGAAATGTTTGCTTGAGGTGCAGGTGAGTGGTTCTGCTGCATGGCAAGCTTCCTTGCAGACTTGGGTCCTGCTCTGCCATGAGAAGCTAGGTGAACTCAAGCAGTTAACATTTCTGAGTCTTTTTGCTCATCTGTATCAAAAGGGTTTCATGTTTTGTGGAGAACGGTGGTGAGAGATTTAGAGATACTGAATGCTAAGTTCATTGTATATATAAAGCACTCAAATTGGCTTTTTAAAATGAACTTATGTGCCAGCAGCATACTCAGGAGTCACTTACCCAAGTGACCCTTGATTCTCTGGAGACAATTCGTCCCAAATACCCTCAAAGCCTATAGATATGGATTTGATACACTTTAATTCGATGGTATCTTCAAGGCCCCCTGGTGGTGCAGACAAGGTACAGACCCAGGTTTCTGAGTGGTGGCTAACTCACAGCCCATGCTTACCCACAAAGCAGAGTTTTCTTATAAGCAGTCTTAGACAAAGCCTTCAGTTAGACTTGATAGCTTCAGCTACCAGTGCTAATCTTAATTCTCTTTGTGTGTGTGTGTGTGTGTGTGTGTGTATTAGAATCTTTCAACTCCCTGGTGGCCAATCTGAAGCGATCATCTTTCTGCTTCCTACAATATTGCTTGCTACAGGTTAATGCTCAGCTCTCTTCCATCACCGGAGCCTGACACTCCAGATGCCTGCCAGCTGTGACTGTGGCACAAGGTTATTAGTGACATCTAATGGCTGCACTGCCATTCAGGATTTTAGAAGGAAAAGTGATTTGCTCTGACATTTGTGGTTCCTACACTTGCTGCTTTGTATAAACTAACCAGGTGAGCAGTGAGTGTGGGGACACCACAGAAATGACCTGCTGGCTTTGGTCTTTCATGAAATCGCTTTTATACCTTGTGATGGTGCTGTTAGATCTCAGCTTCTCAATCTTAAGTAAACGAAAGGAGATGCCACACAAGAAGTGGACAGCAAACTTAAGGGGTGTATGTGGATAGTGCCAACTTTATTGAAGACAATTCCCTCTGAGGCACTTTTTTTTTTTTTTTTTTGAGGGAGTCTCGCTATGTTGCCCAGGCCGGGGTGCAATGGTATGATTTTAGCTCACTGCAACCTCCACCTCCCAAGTTCAAGCGATTCTTCTGCCTCAGCCTCCTGAGTAGCTAGGATTACAGGCATGTGCCACCATGCCCAGCTAATTTTTGTATCTTTAGTAGAGATGGGGTTTCACCATATTGGCCAGGCTGGTCTCAAACTCCTGACCTCATGATCTGCCTGCCTGTCTCCCAAAGTGTTGGAATTACAAGTGTGAGCCACTGTGCCCAGCCCTTCTGAGACACTTCTAACAGATAACTGTGGGGCTATTTTAATACTGGGCCTCATTATATTCAATAGAATGATAATCTATTTATTTTACCTAGTGGATAAGACATTAAAAGAAGAGATGGGTGGTCAGAACTGAGGGTAAATGAGCACTGGGATTTCAATGGCTGGGCAGAGTGGCTCATGCCTATAATCACAGCACTTTCAGAGGCCAAGGATGGAGGATCACTTGAGAGCTGGAGATCAGGACCAGCCTGGGCAACATAGCAGGACTCCTCTACAAAAAAATTTTTTTAAATTATTAAGGGCCTGGAGGCCTGGCTCTCAGAAGGCTGAGGCAGGAGGATTGCTTGAGCCCAGGAGTTTGAGGCTCCAGTGAGCTACGGTCACACCACTGCGTTCCAGTCTGGCAAGAGAGTAAGACCCTATCTCTAAAAAACACAAAAACAAAACAACCAAAAGCAGGCTAGAGGATGCTAAATGAGACTTTCCTAAATCTCTAGTTTGGCTGAGACCCAAAGCTGAGGACAAAAATTGGCAAGTATTTCCATATGTTGCAGATTTGCTGCAGATCCATGAATGATTTGCCGAGGAGGAGCCCAAAGCTCTTCTACCACAGGAGGCAAGAGTGATGGGGAAAATATCAGAAAGCGCAAGCTTCTTGAAAGGGGCTGTCAGAATGCCTTGGGTCTGCAAGCTAATTGAGGGGGTACTTTAAAAGACTCAGGGTTTGACATGTGTCTGTACCCTGGAGTTTGGAGAGCACAAGATTTGGGGTGCCTGTTTCTCCCCTGAAACAGTCTAAAGGAAAGGTATTCAGCTGCCGAACTACACAGCCAAGAGAGCCATCTGGGTGAGAACACGGCGAGAGTGCACACCCTGAAGATGTGTCAGCCTGAAAGGCACCCCCGCCGGGAAGAACAGAAGGAGCCTTAGAGAACATACCATTAGAGCTGGGGTGGTCAGCTACAGACTAGGTGGCCTGCATGTGAGAGTGGTGCACTAGGCAGTTTCCAGTTGGAAAGAGTTCCAAGAACTCCCCAAAACAGGGTGCTCTGAGCAAAGGACATGGAATCAACCTATGTGCCCATCAATGGCGGATTAGATTTTGTAAATGTGGTATATATACACTATGGAATACTATGCAGCCATAAATAACAATGAAATCATGTATTTTGCAGCAACATGGATGCAGCTGGAGGCCATTATCCTAAGGTGGATTGATGCAGGAACAGAAAACCAAATATTGCATGTGCTTACTTATAAGTGGGAGCTAAACATTGAATCCACATAGATGTAACAATGGGAACAATAGACGCTGGGGACTACCAGAGTGTAACAATAGACGCTTCCAACTACCAGTTGGGAAGGAGGAGTAAGTGCGGAAAAACTACCTACTGGGCACTATGCTCACTACCTAGGTGCAATATACCCACATAACAAACCTACACATGTACCCCCAGAATTCAAAAAGAGAAAAAAGGTACTCTGGGAGAACGAGTCAGCCTTTGGGCACATGTCACTCAGAGATCTGGCCCCACATTGTGACATTGCTAGCCACAGAAATAAGACTCTGCCCTTTTTCTCTGGTTTCTATCCCTTAACCTTTCCCAGAGCCTGCAAGGGCTAAAAACAAAAGCATGGCTGAATAGGAACAAATGGAACAGAAGACAGAAAGAAGGGTGGAAGAAGAAACCCATATGCACACACACTCCTGTATACATATACTTCTAAGCCTGGGGAAGGACTGAGCTGGGGCAGGCAGGATAGAGCTCAGTGATTTTTAGACTAGAAAAACTTGTAAAATACAGATAGTCCCTAACTTTCAATGGGTCAACTTATTTTCCTCCTTACAACGGGCTTATCAGGGGTATTAAATGCGTTTTCAAGTTGTGATTTTTTTTTTTTACTTATGCGAGTTTATTGAGACATAACCCCACTGTGAGTAGAGAAGCATCTGTACTTGAAAGTGAGATACTGTTTTAAATAGTTATGAGTGCCTGAGGGTAAAACAAAACAAAGCACGGGTTATTCCCAAGATAATAACCTGGAACAGAAAAGGAGTCAACATAATACATTCACAGCCCTTTCAAGTAAGCTGGTTGCAAGTGGCTTAGCTCATTAGAGAAGGAAACACCAAGAGAAGTTCCCTAGAAGTTCTGAGAGGGCAAAGCATTCTGAATTCTATATAACTCCATCCTCATTCATACCACATTTTGGGTGGCTTGGGAAAATGTGAGATGGCATGTTTAAGGATGAACTTAGTGGCTGAGCAGCCCTGATTCTAAAAAGCCAGTCAGAGCTCACTAGAGAACAGTAACTGCTACTAGTCTTTCCCTCCTATCTCAAAGCCAGACTCTGAAAGCAGTATTTTTCTAATCTTTTTTTTTCTTTTTTTGGAGTCTCGCTCTGTCACTTAGGCTGGATGGAGTGCAGTGGTGTGATCTTGGCTAACTGCAACCTCTGCCTCTAGGTTCAAGTGATTCTCCCATCTCAGCCTCCTGAGTGGCTGGGATTACAGGCACATGCCACCATAACTGGCTAATTTTTGTGTTTTTAGTAGAGATGGGGTTTCACCATGTTGGCCAGGCTGGTCTCGACCTCCTGACCTTCAGTGATACACCCGGCTCTGCCTCCCAAAGTGCTGGGATTACAGGTGTGAGCAACTGTGCCTGATCAAATCTTTTTACTTTTTACTACAACCCACATCAAGAAATACATTTTACATCATGATCCAGTAAATACACTCTCATTTGAAACAGAAGTTTCATGAAAAAATAGGCCAGGCACGGTGGTTTACACCTGTAATCCCAGCACTTTGGCAGACTAAGATGGATGGATCACTTGAGATCAGGAGTTTGAGACAAGCCTGACCAACATGGTGAAACCCCGTCTCTACTAAAACTACAAAAAAATTAGCTGGGCATGGTGGCGTGTGCCTGTAGTCCCAGCTACTTGGGAGACTGAGGCAGGAGAATCACTTGAACCTGGGAGGCAGAGGTTTCAGTGAGCTGAGATCACACCATTGCATTCCAGCCTGGATGACAGAGCGAGACTCGGTCTCAAAAAGAAAAAAAGAAAAAATACATAACCTGCTAGGTAGACCAGATAATTTCTACTATATTCCATTTTTTTTAAAAAAATGCAAGTCTAATGGGCCTAGAACCACAGTTTGAAAACCAGGTGGTATATTTCCCTACAGTATCAGGGTGGGCAGATGAGTAGTGGTGGGGCCATTGACTAGCAGCAACAGTGATACTACACAGTGATTCCAACATCCCAGATGATGCTTCTAGAGATTCTAACATTCCTCCTGCTCTTGATCATTCTACATCTGAATTAGTCTGGGTTATCCAGAGAAACAGAACCAAAGGATGTATGTATACACATATATATGTGTACACACATATACACATATATATGTATATACATACTATGCACATACATATATACATACTATATATAAGCACACATATACATATAAATGTGCATGTGTGTGTGTATATATATAGAGAGACAGAGGGGGGTAGAGTTATTATAAGGACTTGTTCAAACAATTATGAAGGCTTACAAGTCCCACGATGTGCAGGGTAAATTGGCAAGCTGGAGACCCAGAAGAGCTGGAGGTGTAATTCTAGACTGAATCCAAAGACCTAAGACTTAGGAGACCTGATGGTTTAGGTCCGGTCTGAAGGCCAGGAGGCTCCAGACCAACAGCTGATGTTTCCATTTGTGTCTGAAGGCAGGAAAAGGCTGATGTCCCAATTTGAAGCCGGTCAGGCAAGAGGAATTCTCCTACCTGGGGGAAGGTCAGCCTTTTTATTCTTACTCATGTCTTCAAATGGAGGAGGCCTACCCATGTTAGGGAGGACAATCTGTTTTACTTAGTCTTCTGATTCAAATGTTTACCTCATCCAAAAATATCTTCATAGAAACCCTCAGAATAATGAAATATCTGAGGATGGGCACAGTGGCTCATGCTTATAATCCCAGCACTTTTTGAGGTTGAGGTGGGTGAATTCCTGAAACTCATGAGTTTGGGACTAGCTTAGGCAACATAGTCAGACCTTGTCCCTACAAAACAATTTTAAAAATCAGCTGTCCATGGTGGCTTGAGCCTGTTGTCCCAGCTACTGGGGAGGCTGAAGTGGGAGGATCACTTGAGCCCAGGAGTCTGAAGCTTCATAGAGTTAGGATAGTGATACCACATTCCAGCCTGGATGACAGAGTGAGATTCCATCTCTAAAAAAGATTAAAAATATTTTTTTAAAAAAGAAATATTTGGGCCTCCTGCGGCCAAGTCGACACACAAAATTAGGTATCACTATACCCTTATCACCCTAAATAAGGCATCAATCTTAGATCATATTAGATCCAATTTAATTTCGACTTCAGTAGTAGTGCAATAAGAACCAAACAAGAAATAAAATTTCAGGAACTCTGTAAATGCCTCTGTGAAGAGTATAAGGTGTATTTCAAAGCACAGTACCAACATCAAAAAATTGTCTTGCATTTTCTCATCAGCAGGTCAGTTTGAAAAAGCACGAACAAAGTTATAGTAGTTAATCTTGCCTTCTCCATGAGAGCATATCCTGATTAACTGCAGAGAGAGCAAAGAGAATAGGTGAGACTAATCTGCAGGGCTTCCGTCAGCTCAACTGCAGCGTGCACTTAAAAATAATGATCCCCAGCCTTTGTAAATTGGTTCAGAATGTTTATATCCACAGTTGATCCTGAAATGATCCTGTGAACCCGGCAGGTAGGACAGACATTATCTCCATCTTACACTTAATGAAACTGAGGCTGGATGAAGTAAATGACCTTCCCAAGATTTCAGGACTAACATTCCTATTTATAAAAGCACTTTTAGTTGTTTTTATATTCAAATAAAAGACTTCGTCTACTTAGCTCATGAGGAGTAAGACTTTTTAAATAGCAGGCTCTTGTTACCACAGCCTAATGAAAGAATCTGCCCAACCTGTGTCCCTTGAAACTCAACTGTGACTGGTAACAGACTGATTTTCTGTGGTTCTTTTTATAAGATGTGCAAATCTGTTTCACTCCCACTTCCCTGCTCCACTTGCCAATGACTGCCATCCCTCTCTCCCATGTCAGTTCCCACATCAGACAGTAGGAATAAATTGAAAATCAAAAGTTGGGCATGCTGTCAACCTAAAATTTGGGGAGCTAAATGTGTGTTTGGTCCACATGAACAAATACCGTTCTATCTGCCCTCCTCTACTCACTCCCTGCTCATGTTTCTGTCTATGAAAAATTCTCATCTCCAACCTAGTCACTAGCCCTAAATCAAACCCTTTCCTAAATGACTCTTAAATTCTGAACACCTCTTTGGCTAAAAGATCTTTAAAAAGGTCTGCAGAGTCTCAATATTCTTAGTAAGGATGTCTCAATGACGATAAGCCACAGTCCTTAGCATTTCTCAGGGAGACTTTGTTCTGAGCCAGAGAACCCTGGCTCTAGGGTTTACAATAAAGAAAAGGCATGAAAGCTCCCCTTCAACTCACTTATGAAAATTCAAGGAAGAAAACTTCCATGCCCCTTCTCCATCTGCTGCTAGCCATGCTACTACTACTGACAGATGCCACAGCCCTCCTGCAGTGGTCATGCCCTCTTCCACGCTAACCCTACTGATGGGCCAGTGTATCAGGTATTAGCTAGAAGAAGGGTATCAAAGGCTTCCAACAGTCTGCTCAGTCAACTTATCTTTGAGTCTTCCCTTGGAAGCTGACCCTCTTGGATCATCTCTGTTGCCCTCCTTCAGTCCTGACATGTTGGTCTTCTTAACCACTCTGTGTTGTCCAGCCCCAGGCCCACTTAAAGAGATACCCTAACAGCAAATAGAAAAGAACGCCAACGCTAGAATCAATGGGCAATGCCTAATCAGGACAGAATAGGGGATCTGATTTGAATATCCTATATCTGTCTCAGTTATAGTGAAATACACATACAATTGCCTTCAGGAAAGAATGATCAGTGCTTAGCCTCTGCAATCAACTCAGATGAGTAATTCATACTGACCTCCTTAACCAAGGAGTCATCTATTGGGACATTAAGTGATTCACAGATTTTAAAGAACATTTCTCTGTCCACATATCCTGAAGCTTCCTTGTCGTAAATTTGAAATGCCTCGCGAATGTTCTCTTTGCATGAATGATCTTTCAGTTGCTTCTGGATTGTGTCTATTAATGCTTCCAGTTCCTGCACGCCTGGATCCTTTTCAGTTTGCTTGCTGTAGAGAAAGGAAGGAAATGACTGCACATGGTATTTGTTCTTAACCAAGCTCATCTTAGTGACCAAAGTTATTCCTTAATGAAACCAGGGAAACTTCTAATCACAGCGTTGAGATTGAGCTGACCAATATCTGAACACTTGCCCATAGGCTGATAGCTGACCTCCACATCAGGAAGGCCTGACTGGGGGCAGGTTTTGAATTTCCTCCCTTCTTGCTCAGCCTCCTTTCCTGCCATCTGCTAATCACTGCACCACAAGGAGGCAAATCTAATACCAGCACCATGCCAAATTTGGTATCTGTGGGAATCACATTGTGTCTTACTGCTGTTGCAGATTAATGTTTCCTCATCTAAAACTAAATGCCTGAGTGATATGATAGATAGATACAGATATGTATCTGACGACAAGAATCGACTTTTTATACTTTTAATATTATTCCCTCTCCAATTCACACTGAATTCTGTAAAAGTTTATTTATGGGAGCTAAGAGATTGCTCTGTGAGGTAAAGTGAGAAGTTTGGGCTTAGCATTTACTGAAAATAAGAGAGATTAGTAACACAGAATATCGGGAAGACAGAGGTCTAAGCCTTTAAAACACAACCACAATAAGTAGAGGCTCAATTTTATTTCCTCTGAACATGAAGGTACAGTTATAAAATTAAAAATTTTAAGGCTGAAAGATTCCCTCAAGTTTCATCTTCATAAGTTCTTTTAGAACAAAATGGGCCAAATAAACTCAGTAAGCACTTTTCCCTCTTTCAGAGATGAGAAAACACAACTGAACACTCTAGCGACTGATCTGAAATTCCATGTCAGCGGCAAGACTGGTACTCACACCTCACTTCAATTCCAACATTCTCTCAATTATGCCCAGTCACTTCTTACTGAATTCCTCTCCTTCTATGACTTGAGAACTATCAATCTACCATTGCTTTTCTGCATTTATTTTTCTTGTGTATAATATTTTTTAAGTTCACTGTTGCAAATAGCCTCTTTTAAACTTATTTTCCCCTTTTACCTGCTGCCAAGTCTTGCTGGGGAAAGTATAAAGTAGAATAACCTTTCAGGAAAAATTTGGAAAGATGAAGCAGAAGTCCAGCAAATAATTTCAAATAATTTCTCCTAAGCAAATAATCATGGGTTGTATGCAAAGATACATCCAGAAGATTGTTTTGAGATAGCCTCAATGTCCAAAAATAGGGAATTTTCGTTAAATAATTTACACTACGATAAAGCAACAGAATAATAATGCAGCCACTGACAATGCTGTAGAAAGAGTATAAAGAGATTTTTAGTGAGAAAATCAAGACATAAAAGCAAGTATAGAGTGTTACCTTTTGTTGTAAAAGTTGTGGGGGAATACGAGTATATACTCAAAGTTGCTTATATTACTTAAAGAAACTCTGAAAAGATATTCAAAAAAATCAATGAAAGAGGTAGTCACCTATGGGGAGAGGAGGGTAAGAAGCAGGTAGATGAAAGATGGGGTAGGAGCAAAGCTTCTCCTTGGTCCCTTCATGTATGTGCCTTAAAATATTTCTTTTCACGGGGATTCATGATAGACTATCAAATGAAAAAAGCCAGCAAAATAGTATTACAGAATTTTCTACTTTATATTCATCTTTAAAAACAAAATATTAGAAGTAGTTATCTCTGAGTTACAAGATTTTCAAAAATTTTTGCTTATTTCCATTTGTATTACCTAGATTTGTATTCCCTAAAATTTCAAACTCCGGACATGTGCTATTTTTGTAGTAAGCCAAGAACAATAAAAGTTGCTGTACTAATCCCCAATATCTAAGTGCTCTCTGGCACTATTCATTATAGAAGCAGAATATGTTTATCTGATAAATGTAATTTGAATCATATATACTAAATTATGAATGACCACCAGGGTGCTATTTTAGTGGCAGGAAGCAGTCAAACCTCAATCTTCCATGTGTTTCTAAGAACTAGAGCATGGAGCATATAAAGTTAAAATTTGATCATCCAATCATCTGGGGAAAGAGACAATAACTCTCTTTTTCCCCAAGAAGGCAGATTCCCATTCCCCTTTATACAGCAGGAAAAATACCCATGGCATCTGCTGCCTTTGAGCAAGATGGAGTAAATTCACTGATAGAAGGCAACAGGTGGTACTGTTTAAGGCCAAGCTAGTTAAAGTTACAGCCCCTCCTTTATTGCCAGAGCCCAAGTCAGGGTACATTCTGTAAAAGAGCTGCAAGTCTCAGGGCAAGGTTTGCTCACATGGGTAAACAAGAAAACATGGGGGCCAGCTGGTTATGCTAAACAGGGACTGCCAACTGAGAGGTAGCTGGAGGTCTCAACATGCTGGGTGAAAACTCTGTGCCAAGCCCTCCAATGCCCTTCCTTAACTTTCCATAAAAGTGAATGTGTTTTATAGAGTGGCTCATCTTCCTTAGCTAAGTGGGATGTCATAGTTTTCTGTCTGCTCTTAGAATATTTTGCCATGAGAATCCTGGCACAGACTTCCACTTAGAAAATGAGACAGATTAGAAAAAAGAAGGAATAAGGAATAGCAGGTGTACTAGAAAGATGAAAATGACAATGGCTTCATTTTTAGTTGTACAAAGTGAGAGGTGCTGGTGGCTCAGATGGACAAAGACATGTTGAAAATGGGTTCAGCAGAATGGTGAGGAGAGCAACTCAGATAATGCAACGTCCAGAAAGTTTAGAGAAGGCAAGCAAGAGGACCAAAAATGGGACCTTGAGAAATGCTGACCTAGTAGACAGAAGTAGGAAAAAGACACACAGGATAGGCTTTCAGAGAGGTAGGACTACCAGAAACTTTGAGTTTCCAGAACTCAAGAGAGGGTTTCAAAAGAGGGGTGGTAAAGAGTAATCAATATTATATGTAGATTAGAAAAACTAAACACTAGACCGGGGGGTCAGCAAACTATGACACCCAGGCCAAAGCCAAACTGCTGCCTATCTACATATAATATTGATTACTCTTTTTTTTCAAGAGGGGTTTTTCTCTTGTTACCCAGGCTGGAGTGCAATGGCGCGATCTCGGCTCACCGCAACCTCCGCCTCCTGGGTTCAGGCAATTCTCCTGCCTCAGCCTCCTGAGTAGCTGGGATTACAGGCACGAGCCACCATGCCCAGCTAATTTTTTGTATTTTTAGTAGAGACGGGGTTTCACTATGTTGACCAGGATGGTCTCGATCTCTTGACCTCGATACGTAAAATTTTCTTGGAATTCAACCACTTCTATTCACTGATGTACTGCCACAGCTGCTTTCATGCTGTAAGGGTAGAGTTGAGTAGTTACCCCAAGGAAGATATGACCCACAAGGCCTAAACTATTTACTACCTGTCCCTTCACTTAAAAAAAAAATTGCCTAAGCATTAAATATAAGGTCTGGTATATGATATAAGCTCAAATATCTGTTGAATTAATGACTAAATGAGAAGAGTCCATTATACTTGGAAACAATCAATGACTTTCAAGAAAGCAATTTATGAAGCAGTCATTAAAAGTCATAAAGATTATGGAGCAGTCAGGAGGGAAGTGGTTACAGACACAAAATAGAAGAATTAGATTTGAAGAAATAGGAGGAGTTACTTATCTCTGACAAAAGAAAGAAGAGTGATAGTAGAGAAACATTCTAAGATGAAGGGTGAGAAGACTGATGAAGCCCACATTGGATCATTTGATCTCATATTTGAAACCAACGACTTCCATTTCCTTGAATAAAATGGAAAAAGGAAATGAGAATATTTGGAAAATTCTCACGGGAAAAGTGGCTGGAAGTGAAAAAGAAAAGGATTAAAAAGAACATTTAGTAAGAAAGTAGGGTCCTCTTGAAGCTGAAGTGCACAAATGGGCATGTTAATGGAACAAGAATAATACATATGAACAAGTGTGTATGTTATCTATGCTATCTATGCTATTCACACATGTGGATTTCCTGGGGAGGGTAGGTTTATAAGCGTGCGCATTTGCTGTCCTTAAGTTCAAAATACTGCAGTGAGGACCCCAAACCCAAAGAGAATTTAACAACTTGAAGATGAAGTCAATATTCAGTTACCTGTGCATTATTCTAATTTTCTGGCCCAGGGAAAGCAAATGGCTAACTCCAAATTTCATCATCTTGTAACTGACAATTGACATAAAAAGTAGGCCGGGTACAGTGGCTCATGCCTGTAATCCCAGCACTTCGGGAGGCCGAGGCGGGCGGATCATGAGGTCAAGAGATCAAAGCCATGGTGAAACCCCACCTCTATTAAAACATACAAAATTAGCTGGACGTGGTGGCGCGCACCTGTGGTCCCACCTACTCGGGAGGCTGAGGCAGGAGAATTGCTTGAACCCGGGAGATGGAGGTTGCAGTGAGCCGAGAGGTGCACTCCAGCCTGGCACCTGGCAACAGAGCAAGACTCTGTCTCAAAAAAAAAAATAAATAAAAAAAAATTAAAACTACTGGTCTGACAAGTACTCATGATCCCCTTTTATGACTCTTAGCAATGAGTGGCTAAATATATTTGTATCTGTATTTTGTTAGAGCAGGATTCTTTATCAGATGGGTGAGTTAGGAGCTAAGTGCAGAATGGCTAGGACACACAGAAGGTGTGACAGTGGATTTATATCATCTTCAAGCATTTTCCCTAACTCATCTCTCTGGCCCATCACAAGGGAAGAACAGGGGGGTGAGGATCAAAATGAGGATGGCAATGGATCTCTTAATCCATGTCGTAGTCCATTTGTATTGCTATGAAATAGGTGAGACTGGTAATTTATAAAGAAAAGAGGCTTACTTGGCTCAGAGCTCTGCAGACTGTATAAGGAACATGGTACCAACATTTGCTTCTGGTAAAGATGTCAGGATGCTCCCCTTCATGGTGGAAAGGGAAGGGGAACAGACGTGTGCAGAGATCACATGGTGAGAGAAGAGGCAAAAGAGAGAGAGAGTAGGTGGTGCCAGGCTCTTTTCAACAACAGTTCTCATGGGAACTACAAGTGAGAACTCATTCCTATGAGAATGGCACCAAACCATGTATAACGGATCTGCCTTCAGGATCCAGACACCTTCCACAAGGCCCATCTCCAACACTAGCGATCAGATTTCAACATGAGGCTTGGTGGGGCCAAACAAACCATATCCATATGGCAACCTAAAATTGGAATTTCTCCTTCCTTATTTTTATTGATATCTTATTCTAAGAGCCACAGTGGTATCTTTTCTTCATTACTAAATTTTAAAAAACTTAAATTACTAAATCTAAAAAAAAATGTTAAAGATGATTTAATTAGCGGTATGCTGAAGCAAGAAGCTTTCCAGTGTCTGCTGGTATGTGTATAAACAAGGGACAATCACAGAAAAAAACTTTTGGGAAGTACTTGAATTAAATATATGACTATGAATATGAAGTGGTCTTTTAATGCTGTCCAACCACCAAACTATGCTTCTCTAGTCCATTCAGCCTCCCAATTTCCTAGACAGCTATCATATTTCTTCAAGTCCTGAGACATTTTTTTTTTTTTTTGAGACAGAGTTTTGCTCTTATTACCCAGGCTGGAATGTAGTGGCACAGTCTTGGCTCATGTAACCTCTGCTTCCAGGGTTCAAGGGATTCTCCTGCCTCAGCCTCCCAAGTAGCTTGGATTACAGCCACCTGCCACCATACCCAGCTAATTTTTCTTTTCTTTGTATTTTTAGTAGAGATGGGGTTTTGTCATGTTGGACAGGCTAGTCTGGAACTCCTCAGGTGATCCACCCACCTCGGCCTCCCAAAGTGCTGGGATTACAGGTGTGAGCCACCATGCCTGGCCAACAGTTTAATTTTTTTAAATTAAATACATGTCCATGAAATGAGACAATTTTTCTTTTTTACATTTTAACATCTCTGGAATTAACATGTATTTTTCAATTAATGATGAATATGGATTATATTTGGCAATTTTTTCTTTCTTAGTAGTAGCTAAAATATGATGTTTTAAATTTTATTGTATATGCATTTTATTAATATGTATATAATTCAATAAAATAGGGCATTTCATAACTTTTCCTGAAAGCTTCAACATCTCCCTCTATCGTCATTCTTTCTACTGCACTGTTCTTATGAAACAATCACAAAGGCCTCCCAATATCTGCCCACTTACCAGCATCTGAACCCACATCTTCTGCCTTTTTGCCTGTTGCCCTAGATCAAGGATAAAGAGTAATCCCAGGACCTGTGGAGGTTCCCAAGGCCCTTTGGGGGTCTGTGAGGTCAAAACTATTCTTGTAATAATACTTAGTAATTATTTGTCTTTTTATTCCTTGTTTTCCCACAAGTACACAAGGGAGTTTTCCAAAGGTCACACAACACAGGCTGTCACAGCAGGCAGAACACAAAATCACATGAAAATCCAGTTGTCTTCTATTACTAAAATCAGACATTAAGAGGTTTGCAAAAAGGTAAAGCAATATCACTCTTCTCACTGAATATTTATTGTTTGTAAATGCAGTTTTTTTCCAGAAAATTACATTATTTGTGTTAACATGAAATTATTTTCAAATAATATTTGAAAATTTTTCAGATACAATTTATAATATACTAAATAGCAATAGATATCAACATATAAAAATCCTCTAGGGCCCTCAATAATTTTTAAGAATATAAAGGTGTCCTGAGATCCAAAAGTTTGAGAAATACTGCTCTAGGTGAATGGTTGATGCTTCCATCTAAAGCCAATTCCTCCACTTGTACTAAACTCCATCCTGTCACAAACTCCAGATATTCACCCCTCTCTCACACACACTTATCAATGTTTTCCTCTCTATGGAATCATTCCCATTAACATACAAACATGCTACTTCTTCTATGTTAAAATTAAAACAAAAATAAAATAAAACAAGCCCTTCTCCTGACTTCATTTTCTCTGCCAGCTGCTACCCCATTTCTCTGTTGTCCTTTGTACCAAACCTCCCCAAAAGAGTAGTCTCCACTCTGGTCCAGAATTTTTCTCTCCCATTCTCTCTTAAATGTACTGCCATCAGGTTTTCCCCCTCTTCTCATTCCATTGAAACTCCTAGCTAAGGTCTCCAAGGTTCCCAATTCCCTTAATATAGCTAAATCTGCATTTGACACAATAAATCATTCTGAGGTAGGAGGCTTGACTCCGGAGGCTCAGCTGGGACACAGGACCAAAAAGAGGACTAGCTAAAATAGCTCTGGGGCAGAAGCAGCTTTCCGTAAGACATGCCCACCGGTGTGTCATATCAGTTTACCAATGCCATGACAACATCCAGAAGTAACCACCCCTTTCCATAAGCAAAAACTCGAACACCTGGAAGTTACCACCCTTTTCCTAGAAATTTCTGCATAAACTGCACCTTAATTTGCATATAATAAAAAGTGGGTGTAGGTTGCAGATCCAAGATGGCCGAATAGGAACAGCTCCAGAGTGCAGTTCCCAGCAAGAACAGCACAGAGGGTGAGTGCTCACTGCATTTCCAAATAAGTTTTCACTGCCCACAGACCAGGAGATTCCTGGGCTGAAAAGCACCAAGAGTTTTCAGTGTGGCAGTTTCAGCCAGTGCCAGGTCAGTGCATAGGAACTAACACAAGTCTGGGCAGCCATTTTGACTGGTGCCTGGAACGACTTGGAGACAGAGCCACCCATTCAACTGAAAGGGATGGGGCTGAGACATGGAGCCAGGTGATCTGGCTTAGCGGGTACCACCCCCACAAAACAAGCAATCTGAAACACTCTGGATTAAGAGTTTTGCAGCAAGCGCAGCTGGACCCAGGACGGTCCAGCTCAGTGGGGGGAAGGGCGTCCCCCAATACAGAGGCAGTCCGCCACTACTGAGGCAGTTCACACAGCAGCTGGGCAGAGCCTGCGGCAGCCCAGCAACACCTCTGCTGGCAGACTGTGAAGGGCAGGGCATCCGTGAAAAAAGGCAGCAGCATGACAAGAACTTATAAATCAAGCCAACCTTCCTAGGTCAGAGCACCTGGGAAAAGAGGAGGTTATGAGTTCAGCTGCAGCAGACTTAAAGGTACCTGTCCAGCAGCTCTGCATGGAACAATGGAGATCCCAGTACAGCACTTGAGCTCCTATAAGGGCCAGACTGTCTCCTCAAGCAGCTCCCTGACCCCTGTCTACCCAAAGAGACACCTCATAAAGGAAAGCTCAGGACAACATCCTTCTGGGACGACAATAGCAGAGGAAGAAGCCAGCCACAACCCTTGCTGTTCTACAGTCCCTGCAGGTGATCCCCAGGTGAGCAGGCTCTGGAGTGGACCTCCAGCAGTCCTGCAGCAGAAGGACCTGAATGTTAGAAGGAAAACTAAGAAACATAGGAATAACTTCAACATCAACAAAAAGGATGCCTACTCAGAGACCCCATCCAAAAGTCACCAAAGACCACAGGTAGATAAAGCCACTAACATGGGAAGAAACCAGCGCAAAAAGGATGAAAACACCAAAAACCAAAACGTCTCTCCTGCTCCAAGGGATCACAACTCCTCACCAGCTAGGGATCAAAAATGGATGGAAAATGAATCTGATGAATTGACAGAAATAGGCCTCAGAAGGTGGGTAATAACAAACTTCTCAGAGCTAACGGAACATGTGCTAACCCAATGCAAAGAAACTAAGAATCTAGAAAAAGGTTAGATGAGATGCTAACTAGAATAACCAGCTTAGAGAAGAATATAAATGACTTGATGGAGCTGAAAAACACAGCACAAGAACTTTGCGAAGCGTACACAAGTTTCAATAGCCAAATCGACCAAGCAGAAGAAAGGATATCTGAGATTGAAGATCAACTCAATAAAATAAAATGAGAAGGCAAGAACAGAGAAAAAAGAGTGAAAAGAAATGAACAAACCCTCCAAGAAATATGGGATAATGTGAAAAGACCTAATCTACATTTGATAGGTGTACCTGAATATGACGGAGAGAATGAATCCAAGCTGGAAAACACTCTTCAGGATATTAACCAGGAGAACTTCCCCAACCTAGCAAGGCAGGCCAACATTCAAGTCCAGGAAATACATAGAACACCACAAAGATATTCCTCAAGAAGAGCAACCCCAAGGCACATAATTGTCAGATTCACCAGAGTTGAAATGAAGGAAAAAATGCTAAGTGCTGCCAGAGAGAAAGGTCGGGTTGCCCGCAAAGGGAAGCCCATCAGACTCACAGCAGATCTCTTGGCAGAAACCCTACAAGCCAGAAGAGAGTGGGGGCCAATATTCATCATCCTTAAAGAAAAGAACTTTCAACCTAGAATTTCATATCCAGCCAAACTAAGCTTCATAGAAGAAGGAGAAAGAAAATCCTTTATGGACAAGCAATTGCTGAGAGATTTTGTCACCACCAGGCCTGCCTTACAAGAGCTCCTGAAAGAAGCACTAAACAAGGAAAGGAACAACCAGTACCAGCCACTCCAAAAATGTACCAAATGGTAAAGAGCATCGACACAATGAAGAAAATGTGTCAACTAACAGGCCAAACATTTCAGCTAGCATCAAAATGGCAGGATCAAATTCACACATAACAATATTAACCTTAAATGTAAATGGACTAAATGCACCAATAAAAGACACAGACTGACAAATTGGATAACAGATCAAAACCCATCGGTGTGCTGTATTCTGGAAACCCATCTCATGTGCAAGGACACACACAAGCTCAAAATAAAGGGAGGGAGGAAGATTTACCAAGAAAATGGAGAGCAAAAAAAAAAAGCAGGAGTTGCAGTCCTAGTTTGATAAAATGGACTTTAAACCAACAAAGATCAAAAGAGACAAAGAAGGGCATTAAAAAGATCAATCCAGCAAGAAGAGCTAACTATCCTAAATATATACGCACCCAATACAGGAGCACCCAGGTACATAAAGCAAGTTCTTAAAGACCTACAAAGAGACTTAAGACTCCCACACAATAATAGTGGGAGACTTTAACACTCCACTGTCAATATGGCAGATCAATGAGACAGAAAATTCACAAGGACATCCAGGACTTGAACTCAGATCTGGACCAAGCGGGCCTAATAGACATCCATAGAAATCTCCACCCCAAATCCACAGAATATACATTCTTCTCAGCACCACATGGCACCTACTCTAAAACTGACCACATAATTGGAAGTAAATCACTCCTCAGCAAATGCAAAAGAAGGAAAATAATAACAGTCTCTCAGACCACAGTGTAATCAAATAAGAACTCAGAATTGAGAAACTAACTCAGAACTGCACAGCTTTATGGAAACTGAACAACTGGCTCCTGAACGTTGACTGGATAAACAATGAAATGACGGCAGAAATAAAGATGTTCTTTGAAACCAACGAGAATGAAGACACAATGTACCAGAATCTCTGGGACACATTTAAAGCAGTATCTAGAGGGAAATTTATAGCAATAAATACCTGCCAGAGAAGCAAGGAAAGATCTAAAATCAACATGCTATCATCAAAACTGAAAGAGTTAGAGGAGCAAGATCAAAAGAACTCAAAACCTAGCAGAAAACAAGAAATAACTAAGATCAGAGCAGTACTGAAGGAGATAGGCACACACAAAAAAATCCTTCAAAAACTCAATAAATCCAGGAGCTGGTTTTTTGAAAAGATCAACAAAATAGGCCACTAGCCAGATTAATAAAAAAGAAAAGGGAGAAGAATCAAATAGACACAATAAAAAATGATAAAGGGGATATCACCACTGACTCCACAGAAATACAAACTACAATCAGACATTACTAAAACCAACTCTATGCACATAAACCAGTAAACCTGGAAGAAATGGATACATTCTTAGACACTTTCACCCTTCCAAGTCTAAAGTAGGAAGAAGTTGAAACCTTGAACAGACCAACAACAAGAGCTGAAGTTGAGGCAGCAATTAATAGCCTACCAACCAAAATAAGTCCAGGTCCAGACAGGTTCACAGCTGAATTCTACAAGATGTACAAAGAGGAGCTGGTATCACTCCTTCTGAAACTACTCCAAACAATCTGAAAAGACGGACTCCTTCCCAAATCATTTTATGAGAGAAGAAAATACTTAGGAATACAACTAACAACGGATGTAAAGGACCTCTTTAAGGAGAACTACAAACTGCTCCTCAAGGAAATAAGAGAGGACACAAACAAATGGAGAAACATTCCATGCTCATGGTTAGGAAGAATCAGTATCATGAAAATGGCCACATTGCCCAAAGTAATTTATAGATTTAACACTATCCCCATCAAGCTACCAATGACCCTCACAGAACTGGAAAAAACCACCTTAAACTTCATATGGAACCAAAAGAGAGTCCGCATAGCCAAGACAATCCTAAGCAAAAAGAACAAAGCCAGAGGCATCACACTACCTGATTTCAAACTATACTACAAGGCTATAGTAATCAAAACAGCATGGTACTGGTACCAAAACAGAGATATAGATCAATGGAACAGAACAGAGGCCTCGGAGGCAATGCCACACATCTACAACCATCTGATCTTTGACAAACCTGACAATAACAGGCAATGGGGAAAGGATTCCTTGTTTAATAAATGGTGTTGGGAAAACTGGCTAGCCATGTGCAGAAAGCAGAAACTGGTCCCTTTCCTGACACCTTACACTAATATTAACTCCAGAAAAATTAAAGACTTAAACATAAAACCTAACACCATAAAAACCCTAGAAGAAAACCTAGGCAAAACCATTCAGGACATAGGCACAGGCCAGTACTTCATGACTAAAACACCAAAAGCATTGGCAACAAAAGCCAAAATAGACAAATGGAACCTAATTAAATTCCAGAGCTTCTGTACAGCAAAAGAAACAATCATTAGAGTGAGCCAGCAACCAACAGAATGGGAAAAAATTTTTGCAATCTACCCATCTGACAAAGGGCTAATATCCAGAATCTACAAAGAACTAAAACAGATATGCAAGGAAAAAAACCAAACAAACTCATCCAAAAGTGGGAGGATATGAATGAACACTTTTCGAAAGAAGACATATATGAGGCCAACAAACATATGAAAAAATGCTCATCATCACTGATTATTAGAGAAATGTAAATCAAAGCCACATTGAGATACCATTTCAAGCCAGTTAGAATGGCAATCGTTAAAAAACCTGGAGACAACAGATGCTGGAGAGGATGTGGAAAAATGGGAACACTTTTACACCATTTGTGGGAGTGTAAACTAGTCCAACCATTGTGGAAGACAGTGTGGTGCTTCCTCAAGGATCTAGAGATAGAAATTCCATTTGACCCAGCAATCCTATTACTGGGTATATACCCAAAGGATTATAAATCATTCTATTATAAAGACACATGCACACATATGTTCATAGCAGCACTATTTACAATAGCAAAAACCCGGAACCAACCCAAATGCCCACTGACGATAGAGTGGACAAGGAAAATGTGGCACATATACACCATGGAATACTATGCAGCCATAAAAAACGATGAGTTCGTGTCCTTTGTAGGGACATGGATGAATCTGGAAACCATCATTCTCAGCAAACTGACACAAGAACAGAAAATCAAACACCACATGTTTTCACTCATAGGTGGGTGTTGAACAGTGAGAACACATGGACACAGAGAAGGAAGCATCACACACTGGGGTCTGTTGGGGGGGCCAACGGAGGGACAGTGGGGGTGTGGGGAAGTGGGGGAGGGAAAACATGGGGAGAAATGCCAGATGTAGGTGACAGGGGGATGGAGGCAGCAAACCACATTGCCATGTGTGTACCTATGCAACAATCCCGCAGGATCTGCACATGTACCACAGAACCTAAAGTACAATAAATAAATGAATAAAATAAAAAGTGGTTATAAATATGAGTGCAGAACTACGTTTGAGCTACAACTCTGGGCACAATGCCTATGGGGTATCCATGCTCTGCAAAAAGCAGAACCTCAGCTGCTGCTGTACACTGTCGCTTAAAAAAAGTTGCTGTTTAACAGCACAAGCTCTCCCTGGATTTCTTTCTTGGGAAAAACCCATAACTCTCCTGGGGTAAGCCATAATTTTGAAGCTCACCTGTCCTCCATCAAGTCTGTCTTCCTTGATATGAGGGCAGTTCTCAGTGTGCACAGTTCCTGTGTATGAATTTCAATTACCACCATTTAATAAAATAATCAGGTCCCCAACAACATGGTTCAAATTTCAGTTAACACAGATATTAACTATGAGTAATTGCATGAAGTACAAACTTATCTGTCAGGACTTTTGTCCACTAATCACAACGTAATTAAACAGATGCATATCACAATCAGTGATAATTATATCACTTCTTTCAGAGTCTGTTGGTGATTGGTCACTGTATATTTGTTTTACAGTTCACACAGACAGTAAAGTGTGTAGCTGTGTTGCCTCCTTATCTCTCAGTGATACACAAACTGTATTTTACAAAAATGGATAATCAAAAGAGAGAATTGGCCAATAAGGATCAAAGTACACCAAAGATGCAAGAAGTGAATTCAAGTCAAATATAAATGGAGTTATAGAAGAGAAAGCTGACTCTAGATATGCAGCCAGTGGAAACTGGTGAAGGCTAACCTATCAGCATAAATGAGAAAAGTGGTTGTAATGAAAAGAATAAAGATATCCCAGATGCCTATAAAATGCTTCACATTAAAAGAACTCTCAGAGATATTTCACTCTCATTAAAGGAAATCTAAGAGATATTTTATAACATTGAAAGTAAAAATCATAAAATATTGGCAGTTGATCCAAACTTAAACAGGAATATGATAATTCACCAAGGCATAGAACAGATGTTCATTCTGTATAAGTTATACAATGAGAAGTATACAAGTGCTGCTCAAACTTTCAATAGAGTTTTTATAAATAAAACACTTTAGTTATTTGTTATCTATGTTTTAAATTATAGTGTGCTAAGTAAAAATTGGTTTGACTATTTTTCCATTTCCTTATACATTTATAACCATCAAAGTTTTTAATGTTTTGAGAAAAAAAAATTTTTTTTTGAGACTGAGTCTCACTCTGCTGCCTAGGCTGGAATGCAGTGGCACGATCTTGTTTCACTGCAACTCTCCCAGGTTCGAGTGATTTTTCCACCTCAGTTGCCTGAGTAGCTGGAAGTACAGGCATGTGCCACAACGTCCGGCTAATTTTTTTTTGTATTTTTAGTAGAGATGGGGTTTCACCATGTTGGTCAGGCTGGTCTTGAACTCCTGACCTTGTGATCCGCCTGCCTTGGCCTCCCAAAGTGCTGGGATTACAGGCATGAGCCACAGCGCCCAGCAGTGACAAAACATTTTTAAAGGGCACAGAACAATTGCACATTTTCCCTTTGATTATTAAAATTGTTTTGCACAGTTATTTTTTACAGTCCTACACTACCATGTAAACAAAGAATTACCTGTAACTTCTTCATTTGGCTTCCAGGACACCACATTCACTTAGTTTTCTTCCTGCATCATTGGTTTTCCTTTTCAATCCCCCTAAGTGTTGGAGGACCCCAGAGCTTAGTTCTTAGAGTCATTCTTTAATTTATCTACACTAATTCCTGAGAAATTTCATCCAGGCCAGGAGCAGTGTCTCACGCCTGTTATCCTAGCACTTTGGGAGGCCAAGGTGGGAGGACCACTTGGGCCCAGGAGTTCTTGGCAACAAACTCAGACCCCTGTCTCTACAAAAAATTTAAAAATTAGCTGGGCATGGTGGCGGGCACCTGTAGTCCCAGCTACTTGTGAAGCTGAAGTGGGAGAATCTCTTGAGCCCAGGAGTTTGAGGCTGCACTGAGCTATTATTCCACTATTGGCACTGCATGCCAGACTTGGTGACAGAGCGAGATCCTGTCGCAAGAGAGAGAGAGAGAGAAAGAGAGAGAAGGAGAGAGAGGTCATCCAGTCTCATAGCCTAAAATATCACTACATGCCAACAACGCCCACATTTACATCTCCAGCTCAGACTTCTCACTCAAACTCCAGATTTACATATCCAACAGATTGTATGCTCTCTACTTGGCTATCTACTTGGCTGTCTTAAACCTAATATATGATATATCCAGAACTGAAATCCCCACCTCAACCAATAAAAAAGGCAACTGTTCTACCCACAGCCCACACATTCCCCATCTCAGGTGATCACACTTTCTGCCTTTTAGTTGCTCAAGCCAAACATCTTGGAGTCATCCTTAATTATTCTTTTCCCCTCACATCCCCTAGAATATCTGTCTGAAGTCCTATTGGTGCTACCTTCAAAATACATCCAAATCAGACCGCTTGTCCCCACCTCCACTGACACCATCATCCTGTGCCGATACATCATCATCTCTTGCCTGGAGTACTGCAATAAATCTCTCTCCTAATCTGTTTTCAACACAACAGCCAGGATAGTTCTTTTAAAATATATGTCACTCCTCTACTCAGATGCCCCTGCCCCCAGTGGTTCCTTTCATTCAGAGAAAAAAGCCAGCAACTTTCCAAAGACCTAGTAAGTTCTACACAGTCTGGCCCATTGTTAATTTTCTAATTCCATCTCCTACTCTTCTTCCTCTCACTCACTTCATTGCAGACACTCTCAGCCTACTTCTTGCCAAGGTACTTGAGTACTTTAAGTAAGACATGCTAGCATTTCCTTGAGTATTTAAAGTAAGATATGCTAGCATTTAGGGCCTTTGCCCTTTAAGGAAGAAAAGCTTCCTGAAAAGCACTTCCTCCAGAAATCCACCCAGCTAACTCCCTTCAAGTCTTTGTTCAATGTCACCTCAAGGTACAATCACCTACCCTGACCTACCTTCACAACCTACTGCCACTCTCCAGAAACACTTATTACTCTTAATTGGGTCCATTTTTTACATCATTCATCAGCCAATATACTGTATAATTTATTTACTTGTGTTATTGTCTATCTCCTGCTGCTTTGAAGGTCAACTCAATGTGGGCAGCCATTTCTTTTCTATTTTGTTTACTGATAAAAATCCAAGGGCCTGGTGATAGTGTCTGGCACATAATAAGCATTTAATAATTACAGTTGATCCTTGAACAACAAGAATTTGCATTTCACAGGCCCACTGAAACCTGGATTTTCTTCTGCTTTGCCACCCTTGAGACAGCAAAATCAACCCACCCTCCTCAGCCTACTCAACAGGAAGATGAGGATGAAGACCTTTAGGATGATCCACTTCCATTTAATGAATAGTAAATAATTTTCTCTTTCTTATGATTTCCTTAACTTTATTTTCTCTAGCTTACTGTATTGTAAGAATACAGGATGTAATACACATGACATACAAAATATGTGTTAATTGTTTATGTTATCGGTAAGGCTTCCGGTCAACAGTAGGCTATTAGTAGTTAAGTTTTGGGGTCTCAAAAGTTACACATGGATTTTCAACTGTGCAGGAAGGTTGGTAACTGTAAGTCCCACATTGTTCAAGGGTCAACTGTATTTGCCAAGTAAATGAAGTTGAAAAAATTCTTAAGTTACTAGTTACTACATTGATCCAGGGAACCTTCTGTTTATGTCTAATAATTCCCACCTGGTGAGAGAAATCTGAAAATCTAGAATGTGATTACTCATTCGTTTTTTTCAAGAATTACTTTCTGAATATTTTGAGTATGCCAAACCCTAGCAGTCAAACACATACCTTTCCGATTCTGGAGCTGGTGCTTCTCGCTTTCGGACATGGTTCTGAATTGATGCAAGTGCTTCTGGTGAATACTGGGCAGCATTGCTCTCCATGTATTTCAAAACATACTCGTCTGTATCAAGGATGATGAACCGGTGACCAAACACTGGAGAGAAGGTAGCAACACACTTAGCTTGGTGATGTTCTCTCATGCGATCAGGAGTAAAACAGTATTAAACTTCCAATGATAAATTCATGGGTAAGCATTTATGACAGAAACTAATGAGCGTTCTTTAAATGACATATTAATATGCAGTCATTTGCTCAGTGTTTACAAAACTTATTGTTAACATCTGTAGCCAACAAATGCAATCAATTTAGAGTTTAATTTATTGGGAAGGGGATTAACACATTATACCATATATACAAGGATAGTAGCTTTATCTCAGTTGCAATACAATCTAATTTCCTCTTACGAGGGTTAAATGAATTAAATTCCAACTAAGAACTCATTCAGAGAGCCAGGAGGAAATTCTGGACTGTGTTTAGACCTACCCTCAATCACAGCACCAATGAAGAAGTCACCAGGGCCATAGTAGATGGGGTTGTCCACTGTAGAGTATGGTTTAACAACTTTAGTCCTGCCAAGGTACTTGCCCCCAATGATACCAGAGTTGCGAACAGGAGGCTCAAAGATACTGATCATGTCAGTAGCTAGAAAGTAAGAGAAGACAAATCTGCGGTCTTTGTCTTCTGGGATGGGAGATTCCTAGAAAGGTGAAGAAAAGAGGCTATTATGAAGGTTCATGGTCTATGCAGATGTGCAAACCTAAATGCCTACAGGGGCCAGGTATAGGATATAAATGAAGCAGTCTGGGTTCTTACAATATAAACAAACCATCTATGGGGAACCCTGGTGTCTCTAGGAAGAATATGCCTCATCTATGGGAGGCTTCCCAAGGAAGGCCACACCAACTCAACCCAATTGTTGCCTTGTGAGACTGTAGGCCCAATGTTGATAGATCTTTCAGTTTTTCTAAATATAAAAATGTGAATTACTATTTTAAACCTCTGATTTTTAAAGTACTGACTCCAACTCTTCTAAAGCACCACGAAGCCCAAACAAACAGTATACGAGAACATATAAGTGGGCTACATTCTGATCATAGGCTGCTAGTTCGAGACCTGTTGGCTGACATTATGTTCAACTTCATGAACACTAAGATGATTATATAAGGTTTCAGTTTTTAAGCAAATCAAGTTATTTACATATTGTAAAAAATAAAATTTAAAAAGATGAGAGAGAGTAATAAATCAAAGAATTGAAAGTGATTCTGAGAAACTACCATGTGGACAAGACTTTTTCTAAATCAAATTGCAGAGTGATCACACAACCCCTAAGGAAGAAACTCCAGCTCCAACAAACCTTAATACAGGTTTGCTTATTCCTGACTAAAATCCTTTCATATTGTAACTGTAGCACATGTTTTCGTTAAGACCATGGGATTGTTTGTGTAACAATTCCTCATCTATTAAAGAAGTCATTAGATTTTTCTCTTAGTAAAATAATTTTCTCATATCATTCGCTCATCTAATAGTCTCCAAATCTTTCAGATTGTATAACCATGTAATAAAAGTATAAATTTTAAATAAACAACCACAATATAGTTAATGAAAATCAAATCACATCACTCTTCTGCTCTCAAATCTTCAAAGAATTCCTATCACACTTAGAATAAAATACAAAGTTCTAAGCATGGGAATACCGGGGGGCAAGGGAAGATGATGGTAATGTTTTACCATGGCAGAAAGAGTACTATAAAACTTAAAAAAAATTATTCTTTATTGGGAATGAGGCTTACATTTATAGAAAAGCTACATAATTATTACAGAGAATTCTCACTCCTTTACCAAGGTTCTCCTAATGTTAATATCTTATATAGCCATTAGTACAATCATCAGAATCAGGAAAATAACAATAGTACAACATTAGTAAATAAATTATGGTCCTTATTCAAATTTCACCTATTTCTCACACATGACTTTTTATTTCAGGATCGCATCCACGATCCCACATTGCATTTAGTTATTACTTGTCTTTGGTCTCCTCCAATAGCTGATAAGTAATTCCTCAGTCTGCCCTTGTCTTTCATGACTTTGACACTTTTGCAGACTACTGATCGATTATTTTGTTGAATGTTCCTCATGCATTTCATTTTTGTATTTTTGGCAAAAGTATTCCAGAAAAGATATCATGTTTTTAGTGTATACCAAGGAGTTCATGATATCAATTTGCCTTATTACAGATGACATTGACATTGATCACTTGGTTAAGAAGGTTTCTGATGGATTTATTTCCTTAAAGTTACCACATTTTCCTTTGCAATTAATAAACATCTTGGGGGACATGTTTTGAGATTATGGAAATCCTGTTTCTCCTCAAAGGTTTTCCCACTAATTTTAGTAGCCACTGCTGGATCTTATTTACAACCATGATTACTAATGCCTAATGACCATTTTTCTACTTCCCACTTTTCTTCTACATGTATTTTAGCTGAAATTCTACTGTATGCAGGAGATGTCTCTTTGGGATTGAGTATCACTGATGTTGTTTAGAATTACAGGCACATAATAATAATAATAAACAGACAAACTTTTAGTTGGTTTTAAGTTCTCTGCAGCTTGTTATCTATACTTTCTTGTTTCCCGAACTGCTCCCATCAGCCCATTCCTCCTGCCTTGTTACACCACCGGTTACAGAGCCCTGGCTGGCTCCCGACCTCTCATTTCCACCCTTTTGCCCTCCATTCACTACACACAGTCTTGGTCTTACATGCAGCTCTCTCAGATATTCCCCTGGCTGGCTTCCTCAGCTATTCACTGGGTCTCTGCTCTGCTATGACCTCCTCAGAGAGGTTTTTCCCATTCTTCCACCAATAGGTCAGGGGAAATCATCTGAAAATCACCATGACCAGAATATCATTCTGATATAAATGAGCCCCTTTCCCATCATTCTCTGTCTCTTGTTTTATTTTTTACAGCACGTTACCACCTATCCTTATACAATATATTTATTTATAGAATGTTAACTAGAATGGAAGCTCCATGAGAGCAAATATTGTTCTCCACTATACCTCTGGTATCTATAATCATATCTAGCTCAGAGTAGTCCTTTAATATTTGTTGAATGATTTAATAATTAAACATATGTTCTATATAAATATAATTTGTGCACTAAAAGGCACATATAAAAATATCAGAGGCTATAAAATAAATGCACTCATAGTAAATAAAATAAACAGAGGCTGTAATATTTTCTTAACAAACACCACAGATGGTACTGTCTTGCATATCTCTTGGAAGACATTCAGCTGCTTTGAAGATCACAGTTCAAATCATCTTTCTTATGCTCTTCCAAAGCTTTGCCAAATTTCTCAGCCAGTACTCCATTCTCAGACCCAGAGAGTTTACCAGCATATTTTTACTTAGGCACCAATTGCCTACTAGGATTTAGTATACTTTATTTTCTCAGAACACATCCAGTGTCCTTGTCTGATCTCCATGGGACTTAATCACATTTGTCTCTGATCATTTCTCCAGCATACTCCCTTCTTTTTGAATTTCCATATATTTTCTTTTGAAGTCCCCACCTCACTCATAAACCTTTTCCTCTCATTGTCAAGCACCCTTTTTTCCTCAAGAACTTTTGTGATGAGTCTAATGAATACATTTTCTATTTCACCAAATAGGTCAGGGTAAAACATCTGAAAATTACCAGGACTAGAATATCATTTCTTTTTTCCTGCCCATATGAAGATATCCACTATTTTTTACTAACAGTTCTGTTGGCTTTCTTTTAAATCCTTTTACTGTGAGCAGTAATACAGAACGAAAACTGCAAAAACAAAACAACAATAAAAACACCAAAATGTACAGCCCAAATAATTTTAATAAAGTGAACACCCATATAATCACCATCCAGGTTGAGAAACAGAATGCTGACAGAACCTCCCAATCAATATTTTATCCTTCCATCAAACAGACCATTGCCTTGAATTGTAAGGTTTTCTTTAGTTTTGCTACAAAGCAGGCATCCATAAAGTTTTGTTTTGTCTGCTTTTTAATCTTCATATAAATGAAATTACATAATATGTATGCATTCTTTTGTGTCTGAATTGTTACATTCAAACTTAGGTTTATGTGATTTAGCCATGTTGTTCTTAGTAGCTGTCGTTCATTAATTTTCATTGAACAAAATTCAAATTATGACACAAATATGCCATAATTTATCCATTCTCCTGTAGGTAGATATTTAGGTCTGTTTTTGCTATTACAAATTATCCTATTATAAATAGTCTTACCTTTTGGTGCACATATATTGCACCCTTAGCACATCTAGTATACATGATTCTGCCAAACTGTTTTACAAAGTGGGTAT
The DNA here is from genome assembly GCF_009761245.1 of Sapajus apella. Lineage (NCBI taxonomy): Eukaryota > Metazoa > Chordata > Mammalia > Primates > Cebidae > Sapajus > Sapajus apella. The sequence goes on along the minus strand of NW_022436981.1, from coordinate 10,136,174 downwards.
ACTCATTTAGTAAAGAGTATGAGAGTTCCTATGGTTCCACATTCTCACCAACATATTAATGATTCTGATGGATGGGTAGAGGCAACTCACTATGATTGTAATCTGCATTTCTTTCATTACTAACGAAGCTGAGCAACTTGTCATATGTACATATTTTTAAAGACAGAGTCTCTGTTGCCCAGGCTGGAGTGCAGTGGCAGGATCATAGTTCACTGTAGCTTCAAACTCCTGTGCTCGAGTGATCCTTCTGCCTTAGTCTCCCAAGCAGCTTGGATTATAGGCATGTGCCACCATGCCCAACTAATTTATTTATTTTTTATCTTTGTAACAATAGGGTCTCATTATTTTGCCCAGGCTGGTGTTGAATGCCTAGCTTCAAGCGATCTTCCTGCCTCAGCCTCCCAAAGTGCTGGGAAAACGTGTGAGTCACTGCACCTGGCCCTTCTTATATGTTTAGTTGCCTCTTGGATATCTCCTTTTTGTAAAATGCCTGTTCAAGTTTCTTTTTTTTTTATTTTTTTTATTTTTTTATTTATTTTTATTTTTTTTTCTGTTCAAGTTTCTTGCTAATTTTTCTTAACGTTTTCAGAGTGTTCTTTATATATTCTGAATATAAGATCTTGGTTGATTTCTGTATTAAACATCTGCTCCCACTCAAAGCTTGCCTTTTTTAATTCTCTTAATGGTGTTTTTTAGAAGAACAGAAATTCTTCATCTTAATGCAGTCAAATTTATCCATTTTTATTTATTTATTTATTTTGGAGACAAGAGCCTTGCTCTGTCACCCAGGCCGAAGTGAAGTGGTGTGATCTCGGCTCACTGCAACCTCTGCCTCCCAAGTAGCTGGGACTGCAGGCGTGAGCCACCATGCCCAGCTAATTTTTTTGTATTTTTAGTAGAGACAGGGTTTCACCATGTTGGTCATGCTGGTCTCAAACTCCTGAGCTCAGGTAATCCACCTGCTTTGGTCTCCCAAAGTGCTGGAATTACAGGCATGAGCCACTGCGCCTGGCCATTTATCCATTTTTAAAACATGACTGCTTTTTGAATCCCACTAAATAAATCTTTTCCTACAATAATGTTAAGATTATTTATTGCTAAGAAGTTCTATTGTTTTGCCTTTCACATTTAGATTTTCTATCTACCTAGACTCGATTTCCACTTTTGGTGTGAGATGGAGGTCATTTTCTTCTTTTTTGGTACATGAATATCTAATTGTTCTGATATATTTCTTAGAAAGACCTTCCTCTCCCAGGCCCTCTGCAGTGCTGTATTTGTCACATGTCTTTTTCTGGGTCATCTATTCTATTCCATTAGTTTGTCTATCCTTGTACCAATAATAACATGCTGTTTTAATTATTGTACTTTAAATACAGCGTAGTATTTTGGTGAGCAAATCCACTGATCTTGTTCTTCTCTAAGAGTATCTTGGCTATTCCTGGTGCTTTGCATCTCCACATAAATTATTGAATCAATTTGTCAAGCTCTGTAAAAATAAAAACATTTTGGGATTTTTGACTGTAATTACTTTTAAACCATAGATCGATTTTGGGGAAATATTTTTAGAACACCGAATTTTCTAACCAGTGAACATGGTATATTCCTTCATTTATTTAGGTCCTCTTAATTTTCTCTCAATAATATTTTAGGTGTTACAGATGTAGTACAGTTATGTAACACCTAAAATATTATTCAAAGGAATTTGAGTTATACCTAGGAATTTAATATTTTTGATGTTACAGTAAATAGTATTTTCTAACTTTATGTTTTATTCGTTGCCATTTGTATATTGACTTCCCTATTGTAGAAGGTGGACTATTTTCTATAAATACGATTCTTCATTTTAGATAATGACAATTTTATTTTTTCCTCTTCAATCCTTATACTTGTTTATTCCTTCCTGTTTTCCTGTTCTAGCTAGGACTTCCAGACAAGAAGGGGTGATAGCAGTCCTGTCTTGTTCCTAATCTCAGAAAGTACCCTTTCAACATTTCATCGCTAAGCAAGCTGTTTGCAGTAGACTTCTCATGTATACCCTTTATCAAATTAAGGAAACTCCCCTTTATTCTCTTTTTATTAAGAGGTTTTTTTTTACTTTTTCAAAACTTTAGGTTCAGAGGTATATGTGAGTTTTGTTTTAAAATCATATTAGATTGATTTTAGCAAATGCTTCTCAAAATCTAATTTTTCTCTTTTATTCTGTTAATGTGATGATTTTTGAAAACTGAAATAGACTGTTTTGCTTATTTCTCATTTTTTGCTGAAATTCTCAATCTTATTCTTTATCTCCTTAAACATGGTAAACAAAGGTTTTTTTTTAAGTTTCATGTTTTTTCAAATTTTAAATTTTATTTTATTTTTAGATGGAGTCTTGCTCTGTCACCCAGGCTGGAGTGCAGAGGCACAATCTTAGCTCACTGAAACCTATGCCTCCTGAGTTCAAGCGATTCTCATGTCTCAGCCTCCCGAGTACCTGGGATTGCAGGCGTGTACCACCATGCCTGGCTGATTTTTATATTTTTTTTAGTAGAGACGGGGTTTCAGCATGTCAGCCAGGCTGGTCTCAAACTCCTGACCTCAAGTGATCCACCTGCCTTGGCCTCCCAAAGTGCTGGGATTACAGGTGTGAGCTACCGCACCCAACTGAGGTTTACGTTTCATAATGCCAGTATCTGAAGTCCCTATAGGTATAGTCTATTGTCACTTATTTCTGGTCATTTTCTTCATGTTATCTTGTGTCTGAACATTGTATTATTAATATTGTTTTTGTGAGTGAGTGCCATACATTGTATTTTTTTAAACTGCAGAAATAAATTGAAGGCTAAAATGATGTCATCTGCAGGGAATTTGTTTGCTTCTGACAGTCACCTGGGGTTATTAGAATCCAGGTTAGAATCTAAGATCACCTTAATCTTATTTGTAAAACTGAGACAATGAGGGACTATGATAATTCAAAGCCAGACAATAGTCCCTTCAAAGATTAGCTACAGACAGAGGAAGGCACAGAGGGTTTACCAGGAGCTTCTGCCTTTGACAGACCCTAAATAGATTCCAATGTTTGTCCTCACAGGTGGATCTTCTGGAATCAGCAAATACGCCTAGTGGAAAAATGGCCCCAAATGTCAGGTTCACTTCTGTGGTTCTCATTGTTCCCCTGGTTCTTGCTCTGATTCTTTACATCTTACTAGTTGTTCAGCACCTTCAAGTGGTAACACACACACACACACACACACACACACACACACACACACACACACACGCATATACACCTTCAGCAAGAGGGCTGATCTAAACTATCTGGTCTATCATTGCTAGAAATAGAAGTCCTCTGTAAACACTTCGACTTTTTGTGATATATCATGTTTGACCAGGTTGTTTGTAAGTACAGAGGCTACAGTCAGTAGAAATTTATCATTTCTTCTCATTTAGCAATATCTATCATTATTCATAGCTATTTTTGTAATCAACTCTGTATTAATTTTTCCAGGTTTTTCAGGTATCAAAGGTAAGCTTACAATTTTTTAGTTTACAAACTCATATGAGTTCCTTTCCCTTTTCTTTTTTTTTTTTTTTTTTGAGACGGAGTTTCACTCTTGTTACCCAGGCGGGAGTGCAATGGCGCGATCTCGGCTCACTGTAACCTCCGCCTCCTGGGCTCAGGCAATTCTCCTGCCTCAACCTCCTGAGTAGCTGGGATTACAGGCACACGCCACCATGCCCAGCTAATGTTTTGTATTTTTAGTAGAGACGGGGTTTCACCATGTTGACCAGGATGGTCTCGATCTCTTGACCTCGTGATCCACCCGCCTCGGCCTCCCAAAGTGCTGGGATTACAGGCTTGAGCCACCGCACCCGGCTCCTTTCCCTTTTCTAATCCTAAGTATTAAACTGGTTCTTCATCAAAAGAATACTGGGTTGAAAGCCAGAAGGCTGAGTTCTAGTCCTACCCCTGTCTAAGTAGCACTGGGACCTGGGACAAGCCAATTAGCCTTTCTGTTTCTTAAGTTCTGAAACATAAAATGAGTAAAATATTGTATTGCCTTACTCATGGATAATGTGTGCAGAAACAAATTCTTTTGCCTATTGAACGAACAGTTACTGAGGCCTACAAAGTCTAGAGAGACGTGATTCCTGCCCTTCAGGAGTTATAGTTACCATATCATAATTCAACAAGCCACTTGAATTTTAACAGGAACTGAAAGAACCGAGTACTACAAATCTGTTATTGGTCAGAATTCTTATGGAGTGAGGGTTCTAGTTGGCCTATACTTTGCTAGAACTCCCTTTTTATTTAAGCTTTGTGGAATAGTTTTCTAAAATACATGATTCAGTTGTGTTTACCTTAGTTTTTATCTTTTCAAATACATGTATATAGTTTGAAAAGTCACCTGACACCCCCTACCCCTAGCTCCTTATTCCTATTCCCAGGAATAACTTATTTCAACTTCTGCTGTTTATGCCCATATTTCTAATATAATGGTTTTGTTCCTATATTACATTTTTTCCATTTTAAAGACATTATACTTTGAATTTCTATCAGTAATTTATCTCATACAATTCAGCTAATTAATGGGATATGCAGGATTTGAGTGTATGTATATTTCCAACTCCATGCTCTTAACCATTATTCATATAACCTCTCAAGAGATCAAGCAAGATATCACAGGTAAATGCTAAAATGTACTAAGACACGGTCCCTAACCTCAAGGAAATCACACTATACTGAAAAGGCACACAGATACACATATGGTGACAATATCAAGCAATTTCATAGTTATATAATAAAAGAGGCAAAAGGTCTATCAACATTTGAGATGTAGGAATGAGACATTAATGATCTAAGAAAGATTCTTGAGTTAGGTCTTGGTTTAGGGACACCATACTTAATACTATCCAACCTCTCTGGAGACTGGGTACTAGATACAATGATGGGTTGAGTAAACACATAATTCTGACAGCTGTTAATCTACAGCTTACAGACAAAATAAACAATTGTACACAGTACTGAGATAGAAGAGAATCTTTAGTATATAAAAATTAGCCTCACCAGTGCAGCCAAATAACGAAGCACCTTGTTATCATTCACCAGCATTTTAATAATATCTTTTTTTGGAGCTTTTGGAATGAGAGAAAAGCAATTCTGAGCAGAATCTTCCACTAGTCCATAACCATTATAAGGAGGTAACTCCTGGAGATATATAGGAAGCAAGAAGTAAGCCAGATGCTCCTTGTGGTAAAATTACATTAAAGATAACTGTAAGTTAAAAAAAAAACCAACTCTAGAAAACACTTACTCAAATACATTTTCTACATAAACAATATAGTTAGAAAAATAACATATCACGTATCCCCTTCCCTCTTTATGGAATTTGCATCATGTTCACTGATCACAGAAGTAACTGATGATACTCTAAAGTAACTCCCAGAGATACAGAGAAACTATTGCTGATGTCTACTGATCCCTTACTACCAAAGCAGGACCAAGTCCCACCCAAGTCCCAGTGCAGATGACCCCTGTAGTCATCCTAGCACGGGTCTGTCTATGACCTCTTTGCTCTTGGATGTAGACTCACCCTAGCAGACCTGGAAACCGTTTCCTCAGTTTACCCAAAGTAAGAGAGAGAGAGTGTGTGTATCTGTGTGTGTGTGTGTGTGTGTGTGTGTGTTTGTGTGCATGTGATGGAACTGGGGGAAAGACGGTAAGAACTTGATTCAAGCTACTCTTCTCCTACTTATCTCCATATTTCTAATATTTTTATTTCTTGATTTCTGCCTCACAGAACAGGATGACAGCTATGGTTTTTTTGAGAACTTAGGTCACTTGTCCACGCAGGACCCTCTTTCTTAGTGAAGAAGTTCAACTTCGGGAATCATTTTTCAAATACGAAGGTTATTTATGAGTTTGTGTGAAAATATAGGTTGAGCTTATACGTTTCATCCTGGCTTCGTGAAAAGCTTGAAGCATCACTGTAGGATGCTAAGATTTATTTCCCTAAAAACTTTGGGCCAAAGACTCAGTCTTTATCCTCCTCATCTAATGTTAGGCAAACATCAGCAGGGTTATTTTTTCCTGACTCCTCTTTGCTATGCTTTCTCAGGAAATTCAGCTTGTAGCACACATTTTCACTTGTATATACCGCCATAAAATCTTTTTCTATATTATATTCAGGCACTTTAAGTCCATATAGTCCCTAGTACCATCCATAACAGAGTACGTCTTCAACAACAAAGGACTATTAAATTTGTCCACAGCATACTACTTGAAACACTGACCTCAAAATCACTTGCTGGGATTGTAGTTAATGTGATCATCATGGCTAGAATATGACTAGTGGATTCAGCAGATAGAAAATGACCTAATTTGCTTCAACTGCAAAACCACTACTCAGTGAATTTACAGGTTACTATGGACAGAGCCTGAGCTGACAGCCAACATGCTAAGCGTTTGAGTTTTCTCTGGAGGCTAGGCAGAAACTGCAAAGTGGTGGTCTCTGAACTGGCTGTGCATTTGTACCAACAACACACAATGAGAGCATCCTGGTTGGGGGGACTAGTAGTGCGGGCACTGAGGGTTGAAGGATTTTACAAGAAGACAGCTATAAAGACTCTGGGCCTTCTTCTCAAATTCCTATTGTATTTTAACAGACTTTACCTGTTTTTCCTGAATCATACCTCACTTTCCCTGCCTGAAATAAAGATCTTTCCTAAATATCAATCTATATGCATGATATCCTGGCACCTTGCCTCTTATACTTCAAGCTACTGCCTGGGTGAGTCCTGTTCTAAAGTAGATGAACATGCATCTGACTATATGTATCATCACTCCTAGATACTCCTGCTCATATGATCCACTTACCAGAGTTTCTGCCTCCACATTTTCAACCAAGCTAGTAGTACACATGGAACCCCAGAGTACCATAACCTTCAGATACTGCTCAGGGGCAGTCTCCATAGCAGATTACCTCTCCTGCTTTTGGTTTCTTACTTTTCCCTACCAGCGTGCCTCCAGATGGAGCCAGCCTGAGAGAAAACACATCTGACTATTGGATTTATGTTTACTTATTCCTGGTCTAGCAGAGAAGCTTGACTTGCAAGTGCCGTGACTCTCGAATTGGATATATCCATTTCATATCTACTTCTATCCCTTCATTGGCTTGGCTCTGGCTTTATCCCTCTAGACTCTGCTACAAATTCCTATCCCTGGTTTCCATTTATGTTATTTACGGTTAAAATGACTGAGGTGTAATGACTAAAAAGTGTTTGCTGATTGGTAATTGGCATTCTATTCATCTCCAACAAATTTCATGGACAGGTGGAATTTGTTTATTATAGAGCTATTTATTGTAGAGAAAGTACTGAAAAGAAACTGACCAAACACTATAATTAATGTGCCATACGTATAAATGTTTTATTATGTAGAATTAGTTTTATTGTACAAAAGGGCTGGGATAGAACAAATAACCAACCAGTAGTTCTTCAGTTCCCTTTGCTCTTTATCCAGGCCTTCCCTCTCTTTTCTTTACTTCAAGGCAGGTTAGGTGAAAAAAAAAAGATGATAGTAATGAGGATGGGGAACAGAGGGTATTCTAAGATTCAAAAGCTTTCATTGGCTCAAAAGACAGATCAGACCGGTGCAGTGGCTCATGCCTGTAATTCCAGCACTTTGGGAGGCCAAGATGGGTAGATCACCTGAGGTAGGGGATTCGAGACTAGCCTGGCCAACATGGTGAAACCCCATCTCTACTAAGAATACAAAAATTAGCTGGGTGTGATAGCACAACCTGTAGTCCCAGCTACTGAGGAGGCTGAGGCACAAGAATTGCTTGAACCTGGGAAACGGAGGTTGCAGTGAGTTGAGTGTGCACCGCTGCATTCCAGCCTGAGACACAGAGAAAGATCCTGTCTTTAAAAAAAAAAAAAAAAAAAAGGCCAAAGTCCTTTCACTACTTTCACTAAGAAAAGGGAATCACTATGTTGCAATCTCTCCCTGTCCTACCTCCTGGTTTTATCTGTAAACTGAAGTGGGGAAACAGTTTCCTTGATCAAAATCTAAATGTGTTCTTACAGTACTTTTCCCTCTGTACTGCATCAAATGCTGCCAAAAAACTTAAGGGCAAAGGGTTTATAATAATTCTTTCCTTTTCTTTTCATAATCCATATATATCAGGAGAGGGTTTATCATTCTTAATCAATGAACACATCATTGATAAAGAAATCTATCAGAGAAAAAACTGACAGCAAGAGGTATTATCACTCACACTTCCTTCCAGAAATTGTACTTCCTCTCAGAATTCACAGCATACCAAAATACAAATTGTTTCTATAAAATACTGTTTCTAAAAGTCTTGCCTAAGACATCACTTCCTTTAACACCTTCATAGCCAATTTTCTTTAGTCCAGTTTAAGAAACATATCATAGACCTCGTATTTATTAGGCACTGTATTAAGTACTATGAGAAAAAGATGAATAGGACATAGTCCCTGGCCTCAGGGAAGTTACAATCTAGTACAAAAGATTCACAAGCGGATGATTTAATATAACAGAGAAGTGCTAGTGGAGGGAGGCAGAGAATACCCCAGGAATAGAGATGAGAGGCTTTTAGCCCTCCCTGAGCTTTAGAAAAGACTTCTTGGAGAAGAAGCCTACACTGGGTGTTAGAGGATAAAAAAGAGCTGCGTGTAAGAACATCAGAAAAGTGGTTCAAGGAGGAAGAGCACAAGCAAAAGTTCCTGAAGTACAACAAGGGGCTTTACTGGCAGAACCACAGGTAACTCAGTATGAATGGAGGCCAAGTGCAAGCAAGAGGAGCAGCCGCTGGAGAGGAAGGCAGAGGCCTGGCTGGAGGCACTCCATCATTCCATCATTTTATTCATGTTTTTCTTTTAAGGAGGAAGGGCCCAGTGACATTTTACACACATAGTAGTCTTTTAATTGTATGAATGGATGTATTTTTCATACATCCATTTCATGAATGGATGTAATTTATTTTGTCAATCTCCTCACACTTTTAAATAAATAATGCTATAATACACATTCTTCCACCTATGTTTTTAGAGTTCCCAAAGTATATTTTCTAGGTAAAAGATATGCCATATATATATATATATATATATATATCATAAATATACACACACACATATATATAGCATATATATATATTAAATATATCTATAAATATATATACAGATACAGAAATAGATTTTTTTTAAACAGACTCTGACTGACTCTGTTGCCCAGGCTGGAGTGCAATGGTACAATCTCAGCTCACTGCAACCTCCATCTCCCAGGTTCAAGCGATCTTCATGCCTCAGCCTCCCAGGTAGTTGGGATTACAGGTGCATGCCACCACATCTGGATTATTTTTGTAGTTTTAGCAGAGATGAGGTTTCATCCCATTGGCTAGGCTAGTCTCAAATTCCTGACTTCAAACGATCCACCTGCCCTGGCCTCCCAAAGTGCTGGGATTACAGATGTGAGTCGCTGCACCCAGCCAGAAAATATGCAATATTTTATTTTGAAAAAAATAAAAATGACAACAAACTGTCATTCAGAAAGTGTACTCTGATTGGCTTTCCTATAAACAGTATATAAAAAATCCCATTTCTGGAAACGTGCAGCCGGCTCAGAAGGTCAGGGGACTTAACTCCCTGGGTGCTCAGTTTTGAATCCTGTGCTTACCTCATCCCTCCTGCAACCCACGGTCCAAGAGAGCCCTACCAGATGGCGGGGCGCCATGGGTAGTCGATGTAAATCTTAGGAGCGGCTACCGCCTGGCATGGCAAGTAGCCGCAGGGATCTGGGTGGGAATTTGGACTAATGCCAGCAGGACGACCGTCCCACAGAGGGAGGCAGAGTTGAAAGCAGGGAAACAGACCATGACGCCTGGCAGCCCCCACCTTCACAGAATTCAAACTGAAGCCCTCCCTAGACAGCTTGGCAGCAAATACACCAGCCTGATCCCAACCAGGAAGATCGAGCTCTGGGAGAGATGCCATTGGGAAGGTGCACCCAATCCCACCTGCAAACAAACTTCAGGGAAGGACCACCCACCTAGCAACCTAACTGAACCCGAGAGAGCCCAGCAACGCCCTCTACAGGCCAAAAAAGATACAGCTCCAACCTCAATAGAAAAAAAGTCCACTCAGAGAGGACTCGTGAAATCACCAAAGATTGAAGGGATATAAATCCACAAAGATGGGGAAAAAACAGCGCAAAAAGGATGAAACCATCAAAGAACAGAACACCTCTTCTCCTCCCAGGGATCACAACTCCTCACCATCAAGGGAACAAAAAAAAAGACAGAGAATGAATCTGACGAATTGGCAGAAGCAGGCTTGAGAAGGTGGATAATATTCTGAGTTAAAACACCATGTTCTAACCCAATGCAAAGAAACTAAGAATCTTGAAAAAATGTTAGACAAAATGCTAACCAGAATATCCATCTTAGAGAAGAACATAAACGACTTGACGGAGCTGAAAAACACAGCACAAGAACTTCGCAAGGCATACACAAGTTTCAACAGCTGAATCGACCAAGCAGAAGACAGGGTATCAGAGAGAAGATCAAATCAATGAAATAAAATGAGAAGGCAAGAATAGAGAAACAAGAGTGAAAAGAAATGAACAAAGACTTCAAGAACTATGGGATTATGTGAAAAAACCTAATCTACGCTTGACTGGCGTTCCTGAATGTGACGGGGAGAATAAATCCAAGTTGGAAAACACTCTTCAAGATATTATCCAAGAGAACTTCCCCAACCTAACAAGGCAGGCCAACATTCAAATCCAGGAAATACAGAGAACACCACAAAGATATTCCTCAAGAAGAGCAACCCCAAGGCACATAGTTGTCAGATTCACCAGGGTTGAAATGAAAGAAAAAAAATGCTAAGGGCAGCCAGAGAGAAAGGCTGAATAACCCACAAAGGAAACACCATCAGGCTCACAGCGGATCTCTCGGCAGAAACCCCGCAAGCTAGAAGGGAATGGGGGCCAATATTCAACATCCTTAAAGAAAAGAACTTTCAACCCAGAATTTCACATCCAGCCAAACTAAGCTTCGTGAGTGAAGGAGAAATATAATCCTTTACAAGCAATGGCTGAGAGATTTTGTCACTACAAGACCTGCCTTACAGGAGCTACTGAAGGAAGTACTAAGCAGGGAAACGAATAACCAGTACCAGCCACTGCAAAAACATACCAAATGGTAAAGAATAATCACACAATGAAGGAGCCATGTCAATTAACGGGCAAAACAACCAGCCAGTAACAAAATGGCAGGATCAAATTCAAACATAACAATATTAACGTTGAGTGTAAATGGCCTAAATGCCCCAACCAAAAGACGCAGACTGGCAAATTGGATAAAACGTCAAAACCCATCAGTGTGCTGTATTCAGGAGACCCATCTCACATGCAAAGACTTACCCAGACTCAAAGGGATGGAAGAAGATTTACCAAGCAAATGGAAAGTAAAAAAAAAAGCAGGGATAGCAATCCTAGTCTCTGATAAAACATACTTTTAACCAACAAAGATCAAAAGAGGCAAAGAAGGGCATTATATGATGGTAAAAGGATCAATGCAACAATCAATATCCTAAATCTTTATGCATCCAATGCAGGAGCACCCAGATACATAAAGCAAGTTCTTAAAGATCTACAAAGAGGCTTAGACTCCCGCACAATAATAGCAGGAGACTTTAACACTCCACTGACAATATGTCGATCAACGAGACAGAAAGTCAACAAGGATATCCAGGACTTGAACACAGATTTGGACCAAGCGGACCTAATAGACATTTACAGGACATGCCACCCCAAATCCACAGAATACACATTCTTCTCAGCACCACATTACACTTACTCCAAAATTGACCATGTAATTGGAAGTAAATCACTCCTCAGCAAATGCAAAGGAATGGAAATCATAACAAACAGTCTCTCAGGCCACACTGCCATCAAATTAGAACTCAGGATTAAGAAAAGCACTCAAAACTGCACAATCACATGGAAACTGAACAACTTGCTCCTGGATGACAAATGGATAAACAATGAAATGAAGGCAGAAATAAAAATGTTCTTTGAAACCAACGAGAACAAAGACACAACATACTAGATCCTATGGGACACATTTAAAGCAGTGTCTAGAGGGAAATTTACAGCAATGAATGCCCACATGAGAAACAAGGAAAGATCTAAAATCGACACCCTATCATCAAAATTGAAAAAGCTAGAGGAGCAAGATCAAAAAACTCAAAAGCTAGTAGAAGACAATAAATAACTAAGATCAGAGCAGAACTGAAGGAGATATAGACACAAAAAACCCTTCAAAAAAAATCAATAAAGCCAGGAGCTGGTTTTTTTGAAAAGATCAACAAAATAGACAGACTGCTAGCTAGGCTAATAAAAAAGAAAAGAGAGAAGAATCAAATAGATGCAATAAAAAACAATAAAGGGGAGATCACCACCACTGATTCCTTGGAAATACAAACTACCATCAGAAATTACTACAAAAAACTCTATGCACATGAACCAGTAAATCTGGAAGAAATGGATAAATTCCTGGACACATGCAGGACTGCCAAGACTAAGCCAAGAAGAAGTTGAAACCCTAAATAGACCAATAACAAGGTCTGAAGTTGAGGCAGCTATTAATAGCCTACTGACCAAAAAAGGTCCAGGTCCAGATAGGTTCACAGATGAAATCTACCAGACATACAAAGAGCAGCTGGTACCAGTCCTGTTGAAACTATTCCAAACAATACAAAAAGAGGGAATCCTCCCTAACTCTTTCTATGAGACCAACATCATCCTGATACCAAAATCTGGCAGAGACATAACTAAAAAAGAATACTACAGGCCAAAATCCATGATGAACATTGATGCAAAAATCTTCAATAAAATACTGGCAAACCGAATCCAACAGCACATCAAAAAGCTTATCCACCACGATCAAGTAGGCTTCATACCAGGGATGCAAGGCTGGTTCAACATACACAAATCTATAAACGTAATTCACCACATAAACAGAACCAAAGACAAAAACGACATGATTATCTCAATAGATGCAGAGAAGGCCTTCGACAAAATTCAACAGCCCTTTCTGCTAAAAACTCTCAATAAACTAGGTATAGACAGAACATATCTCAAAACAATAAAAGCTACTTATGACAAACCCACAGCCAATATCATACTGAATTGGCAAAAATTAGAAGCATTCCCTTTAAAAAGTGGCACTAGACAAGGATGCCCCCTCTCACCACTCCTATTCAATATAGTATTGGAAGTTCTGGCCAGAGCAATTAGGCAAGAAAAAGAAATAAAGGGCATTCAATTAGGAAAAGAAGAAGTCAAATTGTCACTGTTTGCAGAAGACATGATCATATATTTAGAAGACCCCATCGTCTCAGTCCCAAACCTTCTTAAGCTGATAAGCAACTTCAACAAAGTCTCAGGATACAAAATCAATGTGCAGAAATCACAAGCATTCCTATACACTAATAACAGACAAACAGATCGCCAAATCATGAGCAAACTCCCATTTACAATTGCTACAGAGAATAAAATACCTAGGAATACAACTAACAAAGGAGGTAAAAGATCTCTTCAAGAAGAACTACAAACCACTGCTCAAGGAATTAAGAGAGAAAACAAACAGATGGAAAAACATTCCATGTTCATGGTTAGGAAGAATCAATATTGTGAAAATGGCCATACTGCCCAAAGTAATTTACAGATTCAGTGTTATCCCCATCAAGCTACCAATGACCTTCTTCACAGAACTGGAAAAAACCGCCTTAAACTTCATATGGAGCCAAAAGAGAGCCCACATAGCCAAGTCAATTCTAAGCAAAAAGAACAAAGCCAGAGGCATCACACTACCGGACTTCAAACTATACTACAAGGCTACAGTAATCAAAACAGCATGGTACTGATACCAAAACAGAGATACAGACCAATGGTACAGAACAGAGGCCTCAGAAGCAACACCACACATCTACAACCATCTGATCTTTGACAAACCTGACAAAAACAAGCAATGGGGAAAGGATTCCCTGTTTAATAAATGGTGTTGGGAAAACTGGCTAGCCGTATGCTGAAACTGGACCCCTTCCTTACACCTTATAAAAAAATTAACTCCAGATGGACTAATATTTAAACATAAGAATGAACACCATAAAAACCCTAGAAGAAAACCTAGGCAAAACCATTCAAGACATAGGCACAGGCCAGGACTTCATGACTAAAACACCAAAAGCGATGGCAACAAAACCAAAATAGACAAATGGGACCTAATTAAACATAAGCGCTTCTGCAAAGCAAAAGACACAATCATTAGAGTAAACTGGCAACCAACAGAATGGGAAAAAATTTTTGCAATCTATCCATCAGACAAAGGGCTAATATCCAGAATCTACAAAGCACTAAAGCAGATTTACAGGAAAAAAACAAACAAACCCATTCAAAAGTGGGTGAAGGATATGAACAGACACTTTTCAAAAGAAGACAAACATGCAGACAACAAACATAGGAAAAATGCTCATCATCACTGGTCATTAGAGAAACGCAAATCAAAACCATGTTGAGATACCATCTCACGCCAGTTAGAATGGCAATTGTTAAAAGATCTGGAGACAACAGATGCTGTAGAGGATGTGGAGAAAAGGAACACTTTTACACTGTTGGTGGGAGTGTAAATTAGTTTAACCATTGTGGAAGACAGTGTAGCGATTCCTCAAGGATCTAGAAATAGAAATTCCATTTGACCCAGCAATCCCATTACTGGGTATATACTCAAAGGATTATAAATCATTCTATCATAAATACACATGCACACATATGTTCACTGCGGCACTGTTTACAATAGCAAAGACCTGGAACCAACCCAAATGCCCATCGATGATAGACTTGACAAGGAAAATGTGGCACATATACACCATGGAATACTATACAGCCATAAAAAATTATGAGTTCGTGTCCTTTGTAGAGACATGGATGAACCTAGAAGCCATCATTCTCAGCAAACTGACACAAGAACAGAAAAGGAAACACCGCATGTTTTCACTCACAGGCGGTGATGAACAATGAGAACACTTGGGCACAGGGAAGGAAACAACACTTACAGGGCTAGGTCGGGGGGTGGGGAGGAGGGGGAGGGATAACACCGGGAGAAATACCTGATGTAGGCAACAGCGGGGGGGATGGAGACAGCAAACAACCATGGCATGTATGTACCTATGCAACAATCCTGCAGGATGCAGGATGGGCACATGTACCCCAGAGCCCAAATACAATTAAAAAAAGAAAAAAGAAAAAAGAAAAAAAATCCCATTTCTTCATATAGGGCAAACACTCGATATGATGAATACTTTAAAACTGAACATACCCAAAAATGTCATTATTTTCTATTTCTTTGATTATCAGTTAGATTGAGGGTCTTTTCATAATTTTTTGCCATTTGTGTTTCTTCTTTTGTGAACTACTGTATTACATATATACTTTGTCCATTTTTTATCAAGGATTCACATAGAAGTGTTTTTTGTTTTTCTTAAATTTCTACCTCAAAAAATTAGTTTTCTAGCTACACTAGCCCATCTGATTACCTGTTTTACCGGAGGTGGTTCCTGCTTGCTCACATCAATACGTGGTAAATCAGCGATTCCAAACTTCTCTTTGTAATACCGTCGAGTAAATGGATCACAATCATAAATGAAGAAAGTTCTCCCAAGGATAGTGAGTGACTTCCCAACAATGAAGTCTTTAGCAGTATACCATTCCAACACCTCTTGGTCAGAGATTTCCAGCACACACTGGGGGAAGTTCTCTAATACAAGATTGTGTTAGAGAGAAAAGAAGAAGAAATGAATGTGGGAGGAAAGACTTGACACACAACAGCCAGGCATTCTTAAGAACCCGAGGGAGTGCAGTCTTTTGCTCTGGTCAAGAGTCACGGTCTCTCCTACATTCCCACTAGAACACATGGCTGTGTATTTCCATCTGCTGATAGGACACATATATAGTTTTTGTAATGTCTCTCTCCCATATTCAGCTCAAACTATCACTACAAATTATTAATTTTAGCAAATTAATGCTTAGAAGAAATCACTGCAGGAGGAAAGAACAAATGTCCTTCTATAAGGATAGAGTCTTAGGTCTAGGAAAGATCCAAGTCATTTAGCTCAATTTCTCACCTGTTTATCCATTCATCCAACAAATTATTAGTAACCATCTATATCATGTACTAGGTGCACTGCTAAATACTTGGATTACAATAACCAACACTATAGATACAATTCCTGACTTCGTGGAGAAAATATCGTTTGGGGAGACAGATACTAAAAAATTATACAATAGTGGTTTCATTTCAGTTGTAATCACTGCTATTAGGACAGTGTAAGCTAGTCCTGGAGGCAGGGGGCAGGGACAGTCAATGAGATAATGACAGTAATCCATTCATGTGGGCATAAATAATTTCCTAATGTAGAATAACTCTTGCATTTGTGGAATAATTCCAGTCTTGTCTTACTGTTTCATGAGAACTAAGGATTCACTTGTTTAAGATTGATTACCTGCAGCCTGGCATCCAAGGAACTCTTAAGAGTCAATCAGTTCTAGTAGAGTGCCATATCTTATAGCTGTAACCACAAAGCTTTTGCACAGAACCCTGATCACAAGGGGGATGAAAAGTAGGCTGATGCTCTCCTAACTGGTAATTACTAAGATTGAAAAACAGGTATAAGGCTAAGTTTCTGCTATAATAGGCGTAAAAGTTTGAACTCCAGCCTTTGATCACGGCTTTGATTAATAAGATATGTTATTGGGGAAATAAGATGTTATCTCCCCAATAACATATCTTATTTAAAAAATCTCTACAGTCCAAGGGATCTTTCTCCCTATGCCTGTTCCCAACTCTACCATCTCCCTTTGATCTTCCCCAGGAAGTGATGGGCAATGGGGGATATAAATTGTGACTATGTAAACTTCTCTTGGTATACAACATTCTAGGAGATCTGGTATATTTGTGTGTGCTGTCCAGCCAACTGCCCTTGTTTGCTCAACATATTACTTTTTCATATAAGGCTGGATCTGGTTTACTCATATCTTGTTTAGGATTTTTGCATATATCTTCTTAAGTGAGAATGACTGTGGCTTTTCTTTCTCATGGTGACTGATTTCACTGCCCTTTTTAAATGAAAGAATTAAGAAGTTCTATTTTCCCCTCTAAAAGGGTTTGTGTTAAGCTTAGAATTATCTGTTCTATAAATGTCTGTCAAAAATCTTCTGTAAAATTATCTGGATCTGGTGGCTTTTTTGTGGGAAATGTTGAAACTAAATCTATTTCTTTAATGGTTGAAGATATTTTCTATTTCTTCATAAACAAGTTACACTTTTTTAAAACTTTGCTTATTTTACCTAAGTTTTTAAATTTATTGGCAGAAAGCTGTATAATTCTTTTATGTTTAATCACTATGGCATTTTAAAGAATGACTCTTTTCTTTTCCTTTTTGTTTTGACAGAGGGTCTCACTCTGTTGCCCAGCCTGGGGTTCAGTGGCACGATCTCAGGTTCTCTGCCTTCCAGGTTCAAGCAATTCTCCTGCCTCAGCCTCCCAAGTAGCTGGGACTACAACCGCGCACTACCACGCTGGGCCAATTTTTGCATTTTTAGTAGAAATGGAGTTTCACCATGTTAGCCAGGCTGGTCTCGAACTCCTAACCTCAAGTGATCCACCCACCTCGGCCTCCCAAAGTGCTGGGATTACAGGTTTGAGCCACTGTGCCTGGCCTCTTCATTTTTAATGCTGTGCATATGTGCTTTGTTTTGTTTATCCCTTCATAAATCTTGTCTATAGTTTGTCGTTTCATTAGTCCTTTCAAGGAAATGACTTTTGACAAATCTTCTCTGTTACCTTTGTTTTCAATTTCATTATTTTCAGGCTCTTACTTTATGATTTCTTTCCTTTTAATTTCTTAATATTTTAATTTTTAAATATTTAGATTTCTAACTTTTTAAGAAATATGCGTAACTTGTTGTCATCTTTCTTTTTTCTTAAGCATTTAAAGCTATATATTTTTCTCCAAGTACCTCTTTGATATAGCTAAAAGTTTTAAGAGTTTTTGCTGCCATTCAGTTCTATGTATTTTCTGACAATATATTTTTTTTACTCATAGGTGATTTGAAAATATGTTTTTCAATTTCCAAATATATGGGTTTTTTCAAATTATATTTCCAAAATTGACTTCTAACTTAATTTTGCTGAAATCAGAAAATATGGTATATGACATCTAGCCTTAAAATTTCTTAAGACTGATTTTTACAGATGTTCTATTTGTGTTTGAAAAGAATTATTATCTTCTAGGTGCTGGGTGAGTGTATATATATGTTTATCAAATGAATAATTATATTATTCAAGTCTTATACATGTTTATTGTTTTATCTTTTTGATCTAACAACTATTGAAAGAAATATTTTAATGATTCCCACTATTATGGTGTATTTTTCCAGTCTCTTTGTATAACAGTACTACAAATTTTTCCTATATTTTGAATCCGTTATTAAAAATTCATGTTATTCAAGTTTAGAATTATTATATTTTCCTAGTAAATACAATATTCTTGCAATAGGTAATGATCCTCTTCATCTCAATCAAAGCTTTTTGCCCAAATGTCTATTTGTATTATACCAATATAGCTTCATCAGTTGTTTTATACCTCATGAGTTTCTTTTGCTATTTATTTGTTGATCTTTTTATCCTTTCTATGTGCCTATATCTTAATTATGTTTTTAAATACATTGTTGGTGGGAGTGTAAATGAGTTCAACCACGATAGAAAGCAGTGTGGTGATTCCTCAAACACCTAAAAATAGAGTTACCTATTTGACCCAGCAGTTCCATTACTGGGTATATCTCCAAAGGAAAAAAAAATCATTCTATCATAAAGAAAAATGCAAGCATGCACTACTCACAATAGTGAAAATACAGAATCAACCTAAATGCCCATCAGTGACAGACTGGATAAAGAAAATGCTGTACATAGACACCATGGAATGCTATACAGCTATAAAAAAGAATGAGATCATGTCCTGTGTGGGAACATGGATGGAGCTGAAGGACATTATCCTTAGCAAACTAACCCAGGAACAGAAAATCAAGTACCACAGGTTCTCACTTATAAGTGGAAACTAAATGATGGCAGCACATGGACACATGAGAGGGAACAGTACACACTGGGGCCTACTGGAGGGTGAAAGGTGGGAGGAGGGAGAGGATCAGGAAAAATAACTGGTTGTTATTAGGCTTAATACTTGGGAGACAAAATAATCTGTACAACAAACTCCCATAACACAAGCTCACCTATATAACAAACCCGCACAGGTAACCCTGAACTTAAAATTAAAGTTAAAAAAAGAACATTTTTCAAAACTTATTATATATTTAATCCTATCAGCCTTTCCTATGCTATTATTGTAATACGTTTTGGTTCTACTTTGATATTTTTAGCTCTCACAAATTCAATATTGTTCTTTTAATTTGTATAGCTAATGATTATTTAGATTTATCCACACTTTGCTATTTTCTTTATTCATGACTTCTTGCATCTTAGACCTTATTTCTGGAATCATTTTCTTTCCACTTGAAGCATACTCTAGAATTTTCCCAGTAAGGGTCTGTTGTTAGTAAAATCTGTTTTGTTTGCCTGGAAATGTATTTCACCTTCCTGAAAGACAGTTTCTCTAGGCATTAAATTCTATTTTTTCTCAGCACTCTGAAGATATTATTTCACTGTCTTCTGGTAATCACTGTTGCTACAGAAGTCAGCTGTCATTTTAACTTGCCATCCTGTATGGGTTACCTTTTTCTTTTTATTATTATTATACTTTAAGTTCTGGGGTACATGTACAGAACATGCAGGCTTGTTACATAGGTATACACATGTCGTGGCTTGCTGCATCCATCACCCCGTCATCTATATTAGGTATTTCTCCTAATGCTATCCCTCCCCTACTCTGGAGCTGCTTTTATGATCTTTTTGAATCTAGTGTTCTTACATTTGACTATGACGTGTCTAGATATGGATTTATATTTTTACAACTTTACTGACGTATAATTGACTACAATAAGCTGCATATATTTGGAGTATACAATTTGATGTTGCTTGAATATGTATTTACCCATAAAACCATCATTAGAATCAAAATAATAAACACACCTATCACATCCAAAAGTCTCCTTATGCTCTTTTATAATCTAACTCTCCTTCTCACCATCTTCATGCAATCACTGATCTGTTTTGTTTATTTATATTGTATTTTCAATGATTTTACACCAATGGAAGTATATGACATGTATTCTTGTCGGAATTCTTTCTCTCAGCATAGTTACTTTGAGATTCATTCACGTTGTTTCTTACATCAATAGTTATTTTATTTTTAGTAGTATTCCAAAGTACTGATATACAATAATTGTTTATTCACTCACTGTTGATAGACATTTGCATTGTTTCCAACTTTTGGCTATTACAAAAAAAGCTGCCATAAACATTTACATAAGTTTCTATGTGAACATATGTTTTCCTTTCTCTTGGCAAATACCTAAGAAAAGAATGGCTGGATTGTATGGTAGATATATGTGCAGTTTTAAAAAACAAACTGTCAAGCTATTTTTCCAAGTGGTTATTTCAGTTTATCTTCCATTAGCGGTGTGTGACATTTTCAGCTGCCTCACATTCTTATCAATATTTGGTATGGTCAGTCTTTTTAATTCTGGACATTCTAGTGGGTATATAGTAGTATCTTATTTGGTTTTAATCTGCATTCCTTTAATGACTGACTATAGTAAACATCTTTTTGCGTGCTAATTTACCATCCATGTGTGTTTTTTGGTGAGGTATCTATTGTAATCCTTTACCTATTTTTTATTTGGGCTGTTTTACTAATTTTTAAGAGCCACTTTATATATCCTATGACAAGTGCCTTGTCAAATATGTTTTACAAATATTTTCCCCAATCTTTAGCTTCTCCTTTCACTTTCCTAACAGTGTCTTTTGAAACTTTTGTTATTTATTTATATATGAATTTTAGATTTGGGGGTAAGTGCAGGGGTACATGCACAGGTATATTGCATGATGCTAAAGTTTGAGCTTCTATTGATCCTGTCACCCAAATAGTGAACAGAGTACCTTAGGTAGTTCTCCAACCCTTGTCCCTCTCCCTTCCTCCCCCCCTTTTGGAGTCCCCAGTGTCTATTGTTCCTATCTTTGTGTCCATGTGTACCCAATATTCTGTTTCTGTGTTTATTCACTTAGTATAATGGATTCTATCTGCATCCACATTGCTGCAAAGAACATGATTTTATTTTTTATGGCCATATAGTATTCCATGATGTATATGTACTATTAATACACTTGCTTTATCCACCAGTGATGGGCACTGGGTTGATTCCATGTCTTTGCTATTGTGAATAGTGCTGCAAAAAACATTAGTGCAAGTGTACTTTGGATAGAACAACTTATTTTCTTTTGGGTATATACCCAATAATGGGATTGCTGTAGTTCTATTTTTAGTTTCTGGGGAAATCTCCAAATTGCTTTCCTCAGGGGCTGAACTAGTTTACATTCCCACCAACAGTGTATAAGCATTCCCTTTTCTCTGCAATCTTGCCAGCATCTATTATGTTTTGACTTATTAATAATAGCCATTCTAACTGGTATGAGATGGTGTCTTACTGTGGTTTGGATCGCATGTCCCTGATGATTAGCGGTGTTGGGCATTTTTTAAATGTTTGTTGTCCCTTTGTATATTTCCTTTTGAGAAATGCTGTTCATGTCCTTTGCCTACTTTTTGGCATTTTTTCTTGTTGATTTGTTTAAGTTCCTTATAGATTCTGAATATTAAGTCATTTGTCAAAGGCATTGTTTCAAATATTTTCTCCCTTTCTGCAGGCTGTTTCCTCTGTTGATAGTTTATTTTGCTATGCAGAAGCTCTTTAGTTTAATTAGGTCCCAATTGTCAACAACTTTTGTTTTTATTGCATTTGCTTCCCCACCACCCAACTCTGAGACAGGGTCTTACTCTGCCACCCAGGTGTATTATTCATTTGGGATTAACTTTTATGTATGGTGAGGTAAGAGTTGAAATTTATTTATTTATTTTTGCACATGGCTGTTGAATTGTTCCAGTACTTTTTGTTAAAAAGACAATAATTTATCCACCAAATCGCTTTTTCACCTTTGTCAAAAATCAAATGACCTCATATGTGTGGGTCTATTTCTGGACAATTTGGTTCTATTTCATTGATCTGTATGTTGATCTCATCAGATTGTAAAGTCTGAGATAACGGTCTTATAGTAGTTTCAGATTTCCATTGCTTAGTATGGTGTTTCCTTCATCTATATGAATGTTCAATTAATATTATTTGGCTGACTGAGTGAGCCAATAAAGATGCTCAGAGAGTGAGGAAAAGCATTCAACTTTCTGGAACACTAAAGGTCTAAGGGGTGTTTAAGATTCATCTAACAGGCAAGGGCAAGATCAAACTATGAAAGCCAATCTGAAGGATAACTAACATATCTAGACTTTCGGAACCTGGTTCCCTGGGTTCAAGAGCTGAGTAGAAGGCTTTTGGTAAGCCAAAAAATGTCCTTTTTTGACATTACTTGCCACCTACTGGTAATCTCCAATTGCCCTTGACAAAGAAATAACTTTCAGAATGTGATATTTTAACTCCATCCATTATAAATATGTAATTTTGATTCATCTTAGCTACTTAGAAGGGGGCCCTGGTTGAGAGGACTTTTGAAAGTTACTCCCTTATTCCCTATTACTGTCTAACACAAACTTTCTGCCTAGCTATCATCTCTTGGACACCCCAAATATGCCATACTTATTCCTAATTCCCAACTTTGCTCTTGTTCTTCTACTGTGCTCTTTGTTCTCTGCCATACTGAATCTGGGTCCAATCTCAACTCTTCACACAAAGACTTGTTTAGTTTTTCAGGCCCACACCTCTCTCCTTCTGACCTTTGTCTGCATGAGTTAACTAATTACATAACCAGATAATCTGGTGTATACTTGTATTATTACTTAACAGCTTTGTGTATTTTATATGACTTATCTTCTTAATAACACTAGAAATGCCTAAAGGATAGGATTCTAAGAATGGGAGTTATGGTTTCATTTTTTCCTCTATAGCATTTAGCATGTGAAATGGTTCCCACAGCAGATATGTACCTCTTATTTAACTGAATTAAATAAAAATCACCCATTGGATAAATGCCTTTGAGAGTCAATTAGATCCTATTATTTTAACACCACCATTCTAGTTCAAGGTAGCTGATGGGAACATAGCCTTTTCTGTACCTCATAACTGATACTTTTTTTTATTGAGACAGTCTTGCTCTGTTGCCCAGGCTGGAGTGAAGTAGTGCAATCTCTGCTCACTGCAGCCTCTACCTCCCGGGTTCAAGAGACTCTCCTGCTTCAGCCTCCCAAGTAGCTGGGACTATAGGCACCTGCCACCATGCCTGGCTAATTTTTGTATTTTTTGATAGTTTTCACCATGTTAACCAGACAGGTCTCGAGCTCCTGGCCTCAGGCGATCCTCCCGCTTTGGCCTCCCAAAGTGATGGGATTACAGGTCTGAGCCACAGCACCCACCCTTTTTAAAAAAAACCCTACATATGTCACCAGGCTGCCTCTCCATGCAAATTTTTAAATTTGGAAATTAGAAGAGGATAATTATATATTGAAAGTTTTAAATATAGGTCACATTGATAAGGCAGAGACAAACCGGAAACCTATCAGTTAAAGGGATTTAGTTTCAGTGAGACTGTTCATGCCACCCTAAATATATTCCTATTCATTTTCTTTATCCATTGTAAATCTAATGTTTGTTAGCTCCAGACTGCATGGGTTTCAGGCTTCTTTAAGCATTCTGAAAGGCCAAAATTAGTACATTAGTCCCATTGTCACTGACTTCTAAGACATTCTAGAGAGAACTAATTATAAGACTATGTACAGTAGGTAGTAGCCAAACTATGTTGAACTACAGCACAGAACCAGTTGTTTCTATTTGAGAATACAATCTGAATTGGCAGTTATTTTCATTTTTTAAAAAAATATGTAATAGAAACTTTCCTAATTCTAAAATGATGACAATTTTCACTTCCTTTTATCTTTTCCCCCCAATCTCATTCTCTTCTCCTCACATGCAATCATTCTAATGTAGCTATGTGATTGAATGTGTTCTATGTGTACTATGTTTTGCATGTGTTATTGCATTATATATTAATTTTATGTATTTTTTCCTACACAGCACTATGTTTTTAATATCCATCCACTTTCTTTCTGTATACATCTTGTTTACTGCTTCTAACTATTGCCTATTAATCAAAATACACCTTCACCACATTTTGCTTATCCATTCTCTTAATGATGGAAACCTCCAACTCCTTGTCCACAAATAATACTGCATTAAAAAAAAAAAAAAAAAAAAACACTGTGCAAGCCAGGCAATACATGTGGACAGGTTAAATTTAGCTTCAGACTATGCACTTATTTATAACCTCTAATCTAGACAAACTTCTTGTTCAATACCTGAAATTTTTTATCTCAAAAAAAATAGTAAAAAGAGAAAAAAAAAACAATGAACAAATTTACATAATTCTGTCAGCCACCTAAACATGAGAGATGTCAGTCATTACATGTAACTAAGATGACATCTTTCTAAGAGAAATGTATGTAACTACTAAGACAATAACTAAAGCAACCCTACTCAACCCAGGAAATAGTGAACAGCAGGTATCTGCTGCCATTTTGTTACACAGCCACTCACAAACATGGTAGGTAACTTTTTTCCTTTTGCTTGAGATAGGGTCTCACTCTGTTGCCCAGGCTGGAGTGCAGCAGCACAGTCACAGCTCACCACAGCCTTGACCTCCCAGGCTCAGATGATCCTACCTCAGCCTCCTGGGTAGCTAGGACTACAGGTGTGCACCACCAAATATGGCTAATTTTTTGTATTTTTTGTAGAGATGGAGTTTCATCACTTTGCCCAGGCTCGTCTCAAACTATTGGGCTCAAACAATCCTCAGTCTCCCAAAGTGCTGGGATTACGGGAGTGAGTCATCGCGTCCAGCCCATGCTAGGTAATTTTAAACCAGCAAAGAATGAGCTGGGTTTGACACAATGGACCTCACCTCTATGAGTCTTAGACACGCCTTTTCCAATCCCAAGTTAAACTACATAGACACTTCCCGTTTAGGAAGTAGTTGAAGTGAGAAGCAAAGTCAGGAAAGCATACAAAGAAAGGCTAAGCTTTCATGCATATCTTTGAATAAAAATAAGCCTGTTTGAGAAATGCATTAAAAATCTAATATTAAATTGTTTCAGTTCAGAAACATTGCACTACTACACTTTAAGTGAACCTCCCACTGCTGTTTTGGTTTTGTTTCCTTGAACTGGGTACCAGATTGTCTTGGAGGCATGCCTGGACCAAGGGGCAAGTAAAGGAGGAAAGCTGTGGGGAAGCCATTTTCTGAGCACCTAAGAAAAAAATAGCTAGAGTCTTCCAAGTGTAACGAGAATTTTGTATACTGATTAAGTAACTCCTTTAAGAACTTAAAAATATCCCAAGTAACAGAGAATAAACTGAATCAAACATACTTGCATTTTCCACCAAAACTTTGGGCATACTCTGACGGTTCATTAGGAGTGGGAAAGGATCTCTCCCATCGTTCCGTTCGTGGACCTCTCGAATTTCCACCGTATCATCCATAAGATAGTAATGAATGACGTAGGTCCGACATTCACCATACATGCTGTCTGTATCATCCCAGATCGCATAAAATCGAAGGACCTTTGAAAAATCCAAAGTAGTGACTCAAGAATCCTAAAAGTAGGTAGTTCAACTTAGCTACTTTGGCAATTATGTATCAGACAATGATGAAAAGATTAGCTAGAAAGACTACGAAGTAATCTCACATGGGGTAAATTGAAAAAAGAAAAGAAAATACTCATCAAAGATACGAAAACATCTGAAATTATGTACCATATGTCAGCAGCTGGAAAGAATTAAATAATAGGATTCTAAGTTTGTGCCAAAAAAGAAGAGCTCACTTTGATCCAAAATGTTACTCAGTGAAAGAGAAGCTAAATTTAAAGAGCAATGAAGTTCTTTATATAGTGGTTTATATATATTAATAAAGGGACGTGAATATGGTTTATATATAATTAGTATAGAAAAACTTTTTATTTATTAACCAGTATATTTTTTGTCCCATCAACACATTTACATATCTTCTAGTAAACACAATCTTTCTTTTTTTGTTTTTGGATAGGTTTCTTCAAATCATGGGAATAAACACAATCTTTAAATATAAAATAATAACAGATATGTGAATGATATAAACAAAATCCTTAAAAGACCATGCCAGTGCTAGTTTACATTTCTTGAACTAAAAGGAGTTAAATGTCTAAAACAAACAGCAAAGAAGCAATGAAGGTGATCTCTTTCTTTTCTCTCTCTCTTTAGAACAGAAAGGAGAGAATTTAAATCTGCATATACACATCAGATCACAAGGGAGAGGATTAGGAAGGTTGGAACAGAGTTGGAAAATGCGCAAAACATTCTGTACTCCAATATTAATATAACATTTAACAAGGAAGTATCTATAGTAGGGTTTCTGTGAAATTAAATATTTTAATATTAGAACCTACATAAATACCATCTTTGAAATTTTCCAATAATCGATTCATGGTTTCCCAAAGGATTCTATGAAATTAGCTCATTTTTAGGGGAAGAAATTGTCAATTGGAAATGTAAGGCAGGTAGCAGATGTAGCTCAGGAATTGTTTTGAGATTTAAATGTTTGGTGGGATTCACAAAACAACACAACTCCACAATCTTCTTTGGATCTCCATATGAAACATAGGCACTCCTGTACCTGTAACCTCGATGAAAGCAGAAAGACAGGACTGTGTCCAAACAGTTCAATTAAAGCTGTATTGTTTCAAAATAGCTACCAATACAGCTCTCCAAACCTTTTGCCAATAAACATGGGTCACATTTGAAGATAAGTAAGCCTACTATGGTTCCTTTGTCCCTTACCTGTTTGTCAAAGGTGAGAAATTGCTTGAGCTGATCAAAGTCCGACGGGGTGACATACTTACGAAGAGGCTGTTTCCGGAGTTCAGTGTAAGGATCGAGAGCCATCTTCTCTGGTGGATTTAATTCAATTCCTTGACTTTCTAAAAATACCTAAATAATTGAAAGTTAATAATGCTCATCTTTCTTAGAGCTTCTTAGAGTAAGTTACAAACTGATGATATAAAAATAAGTGTAGGGGCCAGGCACTGTGGCTCACGGCTACAATCTCAGCACTTTGGGAGGCTGAGGTGGGAGGACTGCTGGAACACAGGAATTCGCAACCAGCCTGAGCAACATAGTGAGACCCTGTTTCTACAAAAAAATTTAAAAGTTAAGACTGCTTTGATGCCATGTGCCTGCAGTCCAGGCTACTCAGGAGGCTGAAGTGAGAGAGTCATTTGGGCTCAGGAGGTCAAGGCTAGAGTGAGCCATGATTATGACACTGCACTCCAGCCTGGGTGACAGCAAGACACTGCCTCAAGAGAAAAAGGAAAAAGAAAAAAAAAAGTATAATAATGATTTCTATGCCATTGCTCAAGTTAAACATTAGTTTGCTGCTCTAGCATATGTAAGCTATATTAAGTCTCCAACTGAGCCAATTCCATAATGCAGATAATAATTGAGAGTTACCTGAAGTATTTTATATTGTTATATTGCTAAGTACTTGCTAAGCTAGTTGGGAGGCACAATGGCAAAATAACTGTTTTCAAATACGAATTTAAATCAATCAAATTTATTTAGGTACCTGGAACAGGGTAAGTCTTAGTATTGCTTACATTCTTATATCTGGAACCTAACCACAATATGTAATTTCTATTAGGTATGGAGGCAAGCTGCACAATGGCCAGCTTAGGCTGAAATCATATTCCCAATTTTCTAATTCACTTAAAACAAATACTGTATATGATTAAGTCCCTTCCCCTCACGAAAAAAAATAAAAAAGAAATCATACCCACTGGTTATATTAGACCAGAAAATGTTTTAGCACAGCAAAATAGGAAAGATAAACTAAGTGCTGAAATTTCACCAGACATCCCTGAAAGGGACAGTCAGAAGGCAAACAACTTGGAAAACATATTTCAGGATATCATCTGTTAAAACCTCCTGAACCTCCCTAGAGAGACCAACAATCAAATTAAGGAAATACAAAGTATCCCTGCAAGATTCTACCCAAGGAGATCATCCCCGAGTCACATGATCATTAGATTTTTCCAAGGTCAAAATGAAAGAAAGAATGTTAAAAACAGCTACAGAGAAAGGGCAGGTTACATGCAAACGGAACCCCATCAGGCTGAAATCCTACAAGCCAGAAGAGATTGGGGGTCTATATTCAACGTTCTTAAAGAAGAAAAATCTTCAACCAAGAATTTCATTTCTAGCCAAACTCCAAGCTTCTCAGCAAAGGAGTAATAAGATCCTTTTCAGATAAGCAAATGCTGAGAGATTTCATCATCACCAGGCCCACTTTACAAGAGATCTTGAAAGAAGCACCAAATATGGAAAGAAAAGACCATTACCAGCCAAAACAAAACACACTTAAGTACGCAGACTAGTAACACTATAAAGCAACCACACAAACAAGCCAGCATACTAACCAGCTAACAACACAATGACAGGATCAAATCCACACATATCAATACTAACCTTAAATATTAATGGGCTAATGGCCCCATTTAAAAGGCACAGAGGCCAGGCATGGTAGCTCATGCCTGTAATCCCACTTCTTTGGGAGGCTGAGGTGGGCGGATCACTTGAGGTGAGGAGTTTGAGGCCAGCCTGGCCAACATGGTGAAACCCCATCTCTGCTAAAAATATAAAAATTAGCCAGGCATGGTAGCACACACCTGTAATTCCAGTTACTTGGGACACTGAGGCAGGAGAATCACTTGAACCTGGGAGGCAGAGGGTGCAGTGAGCTGAGATCAAGCCACCACACTCCAGCCTGAGTCATAGAGTGATACTCTGCCTCAAAAAAAGAAAAAGAAAAAGAAAAAAAAAAAGGCACAGAGTAGCAAGCTGGATGAAAAAGGAAGACCCAATGGTATGCTGTCTTAAGAGGCCTCTACCAAGCAGATGGAGAACAGAAAAAAGCAGGGGTTATAATCCTAATTTCAGACAAAACAGATTTTAAACCAACAAAGATCAAAAAAGACAAAGAAGGGCATTGTGTAATGGTAAAGAATCCAACTCAACAAAAAAACCTAACTATCCTAAATACATATGCACCAAACACAGGAACACCCAAATTCACAAAGCAAGTTCTCAGAGATCTACAACAAGACTTAGACTCCCACGCAATAACAGTGGGAGACTTCAACACTTCCCTGACAGTATTAAACAGATAAGTGAGGCAGAAAATTAACAGGACCTAACTCAACATTGGACCAAATGGATCTGACACACCTCTACAGAACTCTCCACCCAAAAACAACAGAATATACACTATTCTCATCACCACATGGTGCATATTCTAAAATTGACCCCATAATCAAAAAGAAAACAATTATCAGGAAATGCAAAAGAACCAAAATCATAGCAAACACTCTCTCAGAGGACAGCATAATAAAAATGGAAGTCAAAACTTAAAAAACCACTCAAAACCATGCAATTACATGGAAATTAGATAACCTGTTCCTGAATGACTTTTGGGTAAATAATGAAATTAAGGCAGAAATCAAGAACTTCTTTGAAAGTAATGAGAACAAAGATACGACATACCAGAATATCTGGGACACAGCTAAGGCAGTATTAAGACGGAAATTTATAGCACTAAACACCATGTCAAAAAGTTAGATCTCAAATCAACAAACATCACAACTGAAATAACTAGAGAAGCAAGAGCAAACTAACCTCAAAGCTAGTGGAGGACAAGGAATGATCAAAATCAGAGCTGAACTGAAGGAAATCAAGATACCAAAAAAACATCAAAAGATCAATGAATCCAGGAGTTGGTCGTTATGAAAAAAATAAGCCACTAACGAGATTAATGAAGAAGAGAGAAGATCTAAATAAACACAATGAAAAACCACAAAGGGGATGTTACCACTGACCCCACAGAAATATAAACAACCATAAGAGAATATTATGAATACTTTTTTTCCCTTTTTTTTTTGTTGCATTTTAGGTTTTGGGGTACATTTGAAGAACATGCAACATAGTTGCATAGGTACACACATGGCAGTGTGATTTGCTGCCTTCCTCCCCTTCACCTATATCTGGCATTTCTCCCCATGCTATCTCTCCCCAACTCCCCACCCCTCACTGTCCCTCCCCTATTTCCCCCCAACAGACCCCAGTGTGTAGTGCTCCCCTCCCTGTGTCCATGTGTTCTCATTGTTCAACACCCACCTACGAGTGAAAACATGCAGTGTTTGATTTTCTGCTCTTGTGTCAGTTTGCTGAGAATGATGGTTTCCAGGTTCATCCATGTCACTACAAAGGAGACGTACTCATCGTTTTTGATGGCTGCATAATATTCCATGGTGTATATGTGCCACATTTTCCCTGTCCAGTCTATCATCATTTGGGTTCGTTCCAGGTCTTTGCTATTGTAAACAGTGCTGCAATGAACATTCATGTGTATGTGTCCTAATAGTAAAACAATTTATAATCCTTTGGATATATACCCAGTAATGGGATTGCTGGGTCAAATGGAATTTCTATTTCTAGGTCCTTAAGGAATCGCCACACTGTCTTCCACAATGGTTGAACTAATTTACACTCCCACCAACAGTGTAAAAGTGTTCCTATTTCTCCACATCCTCTCCAGCATCTGTTGTCTCTAGATTTTTTAATGATCGCCATTCTAACTGGTATGAGATGGTATCTCAATGTAGTTTTGATTTGTATTTCTCTAATGACCAGTGATGATGAGCATTTTTTCATATGTTTGTTGGCCTCATGTATGTCTTCTTTTGTAAAGTGTCTGTTCATATCCTTTGCCCACTTTTGAATGGACTTGTTTGTTTTTTTCTTGTAAATCTGTTTTAGTTCTTTGTAAATTCTGGATATCAGCCCTTTGTCAGATGGGTGGACTGCAAAAATTTTTTCTCATTCTGTTGGTTGCTGATTCACTCTAATGACTGATTTTTTTTTGCCATGCAGAAGCTGTGGAGTTTGATTAGGTCCCATTTGTCTATTTTAGCTTTTGTTGCCAATGCTTTTGGTGTTTTGGTCATGAAGTCCTTGCCTACGCCTATGTCCTGGATGGTTTTGCCTAGATTTTCTTCTAGCGTTTTTATGGTGTTAGGTCTTATGTTTAAATCTTTAATCCGACCCTCGAGCACTATATTACAAGGCTACAGTAATCAAAACAGCATGGTACTGGTACCAAAACAGAGATAAAGACCAATGGAACAAAACAGAGGCCTCGGAGGCAACACAACATATCTACAACCATCCGATCTTTGACAAACCTGACAAACACAAGCAATGGGGAAAGGATTCCCTGTTTAATAAATGGTGTTGGGAAAACTGGCTAGCCATGTGCAGAAAGCAGAAACTGGATTCCTTCCTGACACCTTACACTAAAATTAACTCCAGATGGATATTATGAACACTTGTATGCACACAAACTCAAAACCTAGAAGAGATGGATAAAGTCCTGGATGCAAACATCTTCCCAAGACTGAACTAGAAAGAAACTGATTCCCTGAACATACCAATAACGAGCTCTGAAATTGAATCAGTAATCAATAGCCTATGAAACAAAAAAGATCCAGGTCCAGATGGATTCACAGCTAAATGCTACCAGATATACAAAGAAGAGCTGGTACTATTCTCACAGAAAATATTTTTAAAAATTGAGGAGGAGGGATTCCTCCCTAACTCAATCTATCAGGCCAGCATCATCCTGATACCAAAACCTGGCACAGACACAACAGATAAAGAAAACTTCAGGCCAATATCCTTGATGAACATCAATGCAAAAATCCTCAACAAAATACTTACAAACTGAATCCAGCAGCACATCCAAAAGGTAATCCACCACAATCAAGTAGGCTTCATTCCCAGGATGCAAAGTTGGTTCAACATACACAAATCAATAAATGCAATTCATCACATAAACAAAGCTAGAGACAAAATCCATATGGTTATCTCAATAGATACAGAAAAGACTTTGGCAGATCATGAGATCAGGAGATTGAGACCATCCTGACTAACACAGTGAAACCCTGTCTCTACTAAAAATACTGAAATTAGCTGGGCTTGGTGGTGCACGCCTGTAATCCCAGCTACTCAGGAGGCTGAGGCAGCAGAATTGCTTGAACCCGGGAGGCAGAGGTTGCAGTGAGTCGAGATTGAGCTATTGCACTCCAGCCTAGGTGAAGGAATGAGACTCTGTCTCAAAAAAAAAAAAAAAAAAAAGACTTTGGATCAAATGTAATGAGACATGTAATGAGATGTTAAATGTAATGAGAAAAACTCTCAATAAATTAGGTATTGAAGTATTAGTATTTATTGGTATTAGTATTTATTGAACTCTCAATAAATTAGGTATTAGCCATCTACGAAAAGCCCACAGCCAACATTATATTGAACAGCGAAAAACTGGAAGCATTCCTCTTGAAAACCAACATAAGACAAGGATGCCCTCTCTTACAACTTCTATCCAATATAGTATGGAAAGTCTTGACCAGAGCAATCAGGCAAGAGAAAGAAACGAAGGACATCCAAATAGGAAGAGAGAAAGTCAAGCTATCTCTGTTTGGAGACAACATGATTCTTTATCTAGAAAACCCCATAGCCTTGGCCCAAAAACTCCTTCAGCTGATAAACAACTTCAGCAAAATTTTAGGATACAAAATCAACATACAAAAATCACTAGCATTCCTATACACCAACAACAGCCAAGCTGAGAGCAAAATCAGGAACACAATCCCAGTTACAACTGTCACAAAAAGAATAAAATACCTAGAAATACAGTTAGCCAGGGAGGTGAAAGGTCTCTACAATGAGAATTAAAAAACACTGCTCAAGAAAATCAGAGATGACATGACCAAATGAAAAAACATTATAAGCTTGTGGATAAGAAGAATCCGTACCATTAAAATGGCCATACTGCCCAAAGCAATGTACAGATTCAATGCTATTCCTATCAAACTACCAATGACAGTCTTCACAGAATTAGAAAAAAATACTTTAAAATTCAATGGTACCCAAAAGGAGCCTGAATAGCCAAGGCAATTCTAAGCAAAAAGAACAAAGCTGGAGGCATCATGTTACCTGCCTTTAAACTATACTACAGGGCAACAGTAACCAGAGCAGTATGGTACTGGTACAAAAACAGACACATAGACAAATGGAACAGAAAAGAGAGCTCAGAAAAGAAAGTCTGCACACCTATAATTACCTGGTCTTCAACAATGCTGACCAAAACAAGCAATGGGGAAAGGACTCCCTATTCAATAAATGGTGCTGGGATAACTTGCTAGCCATATACAGAAGATTGAAACTGGACATCTTTCTTACACCAGATATAAAAATCAACTTCAGATAGATTAAAGACTTAAATGTAAAACCCAAAACTATAAACACCCTGGAAGACAAACAAGGCAACACCATTCTAAACATAGGAATGGGCAAAAATTTTATGACAAAGACACCAAAAGCACTTGCAACAAAAGCAAAAATTGACAAATGGTATCATATTAAATGTAAGAGCTTCTGCAGAGCGAAAGAAAGCATCAACAGAGTAAAAAGACAATCTAAAGAATGGGAAAAAATATTTGCAAATTCTGCATCTGATAAAGGTCCAATATGCAGCATCTATAAGGAACTTTAATTTACAAGAAAAAAACAAACCACTCCATTAAAAAGTGGGCAAAGTACATGAACAGACACTTCTCAAAAGAAGACATACACATGGCCAATAAGCATATGAAAAACAAGCTCAACATCACTCATCATTACAGAAATGCAAATAAAAACCACAATGAGATACTATCCCATACCAGTCAGAATGACTATTATTAAAAAGTCAAAAAATAGGCTGAATGCAGTGGCTCATGCCTGTAATCCCAGCACTTTTGGGAGGCCACGGCAGGGGGATCATCTGAGGTCAGGAGTTCTATATAAGCCTGGCCAAAAGGGTGAAACCCCATCTCTACTAAAAATACAAAACAATTAAATTATCCGGGCATGGTGGCAGGTGCCTGTAATCCCAGCTACTTGGGAGGCTGAGGCAGGAGAATCACTTGAATCTGGGAGGCAGAGGTTACAGTGAGTTGAGATCATGGAATTGTACTTCAGCCTGGGAAAGAAGAGCAAAAATCTGTCTCAAAAAAAAAAAAAGTCAAAAAATAACAGATGCTCTCAAGGTTGTGGAGAAAAAGAAATGTTTATACACTGTTAATGACAGTACAAATTAGTTCAACCATTGTAGAATGCGATGTGGTGATTCCTAAAGAACCTGAAAACAGAACTACCATTTGACCTAGGAATCTCATTATTGGGTATACACCCAAAGGAATATAAATCATTCAGCCATAAAGACATGCACAAGCATGTTCATATTAGCAGTATTCACAATAGCAAAGACATGGAATCAACCTAAATGCCCATCAATGGTAAACTGGAAAAAGAAAATGTGATCATGGAGGTGCCATGTTTTTGCATTTTTGTGTTTTTGTTGGTGATTTTGCTGTTTAAAGAGTCCCAATGTCTAGTGCTGAAGTGCTATTTAGTGCTCCTCATCAGCACAAGAAGGCTGTAATGCACCTCATGGAGAAAATGCATATCTTAGATAAGCTTTGTTCAGACATGAGTTATAGTGCTGCTGGGTGTGAGTTTAATATTAATGAATCAACAGTATATAATTAAATAAGGTGTCTTTAAACAGAAACACACATATAACAAACTTATGTATTGATCAGTTGACAAAAATGTGACCAAAGATTGGTGGGAATCTAACCCTGTATTTCCTCTAAGAGCAGTGGTTTGGTATTCACTAATTCAGCGTTTGTGGTGACTATAGTCCTAATTACTGTGAATAATGAGAATTGACTATAAATAGATCAACTGCTCAGTGATTAACTTGCAAATGTTCAAATTGCCCATAAAAACACAATGGTAAAAATAATTGTTATGAAAACACAACTGTAAAAATAATTGTTAATACCTTTATGTTTAGATAACATTTTATAATTTCTCACTGTTGGTACAATTGTGAAACTGCCTATAATATATAAGACCTCAGACACCTAAAAAGCAAAGAGATAAAAACATGTTGGAAGGGGAGAATATCTCAAAGATGGTCTAGCACCTCTACTTTCGAAGCTATTTTTCTCTATTACTTTGGAATGGCACTGATGCCATGGCTCTTTTCTTCACTTCCTTCAGGCCTCTATTCACGTGTCATCATATCACTGAGGCATTCTCTGATCAGCCTTTATAAAAAGCCCCTCAACTTCCATTCCCTTTACTCAGCTTTACTTTCCTCCATTGCTGTTATCATAATCTGACATATAATCAATCTATCTATTTGCTGTTGTTTGTCTCCAACAAGATTGTAACCTCTACAAGGGCACATCTTTACATCTGGCACCTAGAACAGTGCCTGGCACAAAGCAGGCATGCACATAAATATTTGTTAAATAAACTACTAAATGAAAACAGTAAATGGATTCATAGGAGTTCAGTGTATGGTAAAAATTAGTCACATATGGCACTAGGTACCATGGAATAAAGGACATAAAATACTTCAGAAACTATATCTTTGCTGCTAGAAACATTTTTTTTTAACTAAGACAAATTTGGAAATGACTTCCTAATTCCTATTTGTACTAAAGAAAGACCATCATATCCTCTATGTATTTAAGAATAAAGTTTCCTTTGTATTAAAAAATCCAAACTTATGAAATAAAGAGGGACTTTTTATATAGAGAAGAGTTTTTTTTTTTCATTTAAAAAGTTTTATTTCAAAAATTCTTTAGATAGTAAGCTTTCCTAGAATATAGCAAGTATCATTTACCAAAAATATATGAGCTACACAAAAAATGTTAGGCTCATATCTGCTAACAGAAGTAGTGCTATTTTCGTAAACTCACACTTAAGATAAAATGCCTAATCCCTCTTCCATACGTCCATCCCAGCAGGGGTGCTATTCCCCTACCCTCTATTTGAACTGCCATTTTAACCTGGTTTCTTACCAAATGATTCAGCTATGATGAGAGTTTGAATTTGAGTATTTTATATTTCATTCTGAAAAAATTCTGTTACTACTAGTGTTGGCACATATTAGCACATACACACACACAAATACCTAGCCATAATAATTCATGTGGGAGCGATTATCAGTGTCCTCCCCTTACTCTAATAAATGAAACGTATCCTTCTATAAATTAGGATGATGCCTCACACCCCACAACTTTCAAAAATATACACTATACCTGTGTGAATCGGTCACAGTCAACAATGCGGAAAGTTTTGCCATAAATTGTGATGTTTATTCCTCGATTTAGGTCTTTCCAATGATAATGGTCTCCCCGGTCATTCTTGGCTAGCCGCTGGCGTTTTATTAACTTGCCTTGAGGGATTCCAGAATTTTCTACAACAGGCTCTATGACAGACATGCTGTCATCTTCTAGATAATAGTATATGTTCACTTGACGGATCCTATAATGTTCCTCAGTTGACATAGGAACATCTTCTTGGAAATAGGCATCAAATTTCAGCACCTATAACATGCAAGTAAAGGAGAAATGGTATACTATTAGTTTGTCATAGTCATCTAAAAAATATCAAGTACGCTCCTGAAAACAGAACCACACAAGGAGTTTTTAACACTCATCACTCCTATCCTCTAAATCTTGATACTCTAAAAATACAGATATTGTAAACTATAGTCCATGGGACAAATCTAACCTGCCACCTGTTTTTTTTTTTTTTTTTAATGAACCTTCAAGCTAAGAATGGGTTTTACATATTTAAATGGTTTAAAAAACTTTTTTAAAATTTCATAACACATGGATATTATAAAAATTTAAATTTTCAATCCACAAATAAAGTAATTATGCAAATAATTTACGTTTTTTTAAGTTGCTCTCCCATTACGAGAACAGTTAAATAGTTGTGATAGATTGTGTCTCCCTCATCCCCAAAATTCATATGTTGAACCCTAACCCTCAATGTGACTATAATTGAAGACAAGATCTTTAGGAGGTAATTAAGGTTAAACAAGATCTTAAAGATAGGGGTATTCCACCTTTAAGTCTAATCCCATAGAACTGGTGGCCTCAGAAGAGAAGTAGAAGAGAAGGAGAGTTACTTCCCTTCCCTAACTCCCACATGTACACCACCAAGGTAAGGCCATGCAAAGATATAGGAAGAAGGCTGCTGTATGCAAGCCAGGAAGAGAGCCCTCACTAGAATCCAAACCAGCTGGCACCTTGATCTTGGACCTCCAACCTCCAGAACTGCAAGAAAATAAATTCTATTATTTAAACCATTCAATCTGTGGCATTTTGTTGTGGCAGACTAAGCAGACTAAAACCACTGCAATGGTTTTAGTCTGCCCCTTTACAGAAATATAATATATTCTATCTGCCCCTTTACAGAAAAAGTTTGCTGACATCTGCTTTAAATACTCACAATGTGTATCAACTATTTATTTCACATGTTCCTTGGTGAAAGTATATCTTTTTTTTTTTGAGACAGAGTTTCACTCTTGTCCAGGCTGGAGTGCAATGATGCCACCTCAGCTTACCGCAACCTACTGGGTTCAAGCAACCCTCCTGCCTCAGCCTCCCAAGTAGCTGCAATTACAGGCATGTGCCACCATGCCCAGCTAATTTTGCATTTTTAGTAGAGACGGCGTTTCTCCATGTTGATCAGGCTGGTCTTGAACTCCTGACCTCAGGTGATCTGCCCACCTTGGTCTCTCAAAGTGCTCGGATTACAGGCGTGAGCCACCGTGCCTGGCCAAGAAAAGAACTTTACTAGCTTCACCTCCATGTCAAAGGTCACTCCCAGAACTTCTGAGGAGAGTAAAAAATCTTGGACAATATTGTGATTTTCGGTTTCAAACTGAAAATGAAGGCTTAATTGCACTTCTTTAGAAGTGTAGTCCTTTGTAAATGTATATAAATTACATTCATTATTATAGACTTTATATGAATGACTTTCACATCATCAATCCACTATAGAATCTCTAAAGGGTGTGTACATACCCTCATCATCAATCCACTATAGAATCTCTAAAAGGTGTATAAATACCCTCATTGTGCTCAGAAGCACATATATTACATCAAGCAAACCACTGGTCCTCTGGGGAGCATCATCGTCAATGTGAAGTCAAAATGGTATCAATATATAGCCTGCACATTTAAAAAACATAAAACATGCCAGGTGCGGTGGCTCACACCTGTAATCCCAGCACTCTGCGAGGCTGAGGCAGGCAGATCACCTGAGGTCAGGAGTTTGAGATCAGCCTGCCCAACAAGGTGAAACCTTGTCTCCATTAAAAATACAAAAATTAGCCAGGTATGGTGGTGCCTGTAATCCCAGCTACTTGGGAGGCTGCAGTAGGAGAATCACGTGAACCTGGTAAGTGGAGGTTTCAGTGAGCTGAGTTAGTGCCACCACACTCCAGCCTGGGCGACAAAGTGAGACAAGAGAGTTTGCTAATAGATTAGATGTGGATTGTGAGGGGGAAAGAAGAATGAAAGATGACTTTCAAGTTGGGGGTTAGAACAGCTAGGTGAACTGTAGTAATCTTTACTGTATTGGTTAAAAGAGCCTGATGGCATTTTCCTAGAAAACTGACATAATCAGAGCTGAAGTCTAGAGAATAAACTAGGCAGCAGACGTGTTATAAGCATAAAGGCTAGGAATGAGACTAAAACAACAGTTAGGTAGTCATGTGGCTTGTTTGAACTATGATAGTGGCAGAGGGAATGAAAGTGAGAGGTATTTGACTTGGCAACTCATTAAATGTGGAGAATAAAGAAGAGAAAGCCAAAGATAGCTCAGGTTTCAAGCTTGGATTACCTACTGGAACCATACAGGAAAAGCAGGTCTATGGGAAAAGGTGATGGATAGAGGTAAATTAAAGACATACAGAACTTGAGGTGCTAGCAGTTCATTCAGGTGAAGATATTCCATGGGAAGGGGGATATAGGTCTGAAGTCTCAATGATGTCACAGTTGAAAATAAATAGTGACATTTTCTACAGTGAGGTGATAGCTGAAATAATGAAAGTGGGTGACATCTCAAGAAAATTATATGAGACAGAACCTTGAAAACACTTGTAAGTTAAGAATTGAAAAAATTCTTAAGAATAGATGCTAAAGAATAAGCAATCACATAGAAAGAAGGAGGAAATTGAGAGTCATGGAAGCAAAAGAAGAGTACAGTTTCAAGAAGGCAGGGAGGATGCTGTCAACAGTGTCAGATGCAACAAACAGGCCAAAGAGAAGGCTGGCAAAGTAAACCTCTCTAAACTGGCCAAAGGGAGAGCACTGGCTACTTAGGAAAAAGTATTTTGGGGCTTGTGGATAGGGAGAAGTCAGATTATAAATGACTTGACAGTCAAGTGAGGAACAAAGTTCTCTTACTTAAAGGAGTCACAAGGTATTATAGAAAGAGGACAAGATGATATGACTCTAGCTAGAGAAGTCGTCACTAGAGTGTCTGAAATAATAATAATATGAAAGGTGCAGATGAAAAAGATGAAAGAAGAATAACATCAGAAATAAAAAGTTGGAAGCCAGTCTGGGAAACAGAATATATGGGGTGATGCCAGAATTACATGGGACCAAGGGGAAAAGATCAGGGCACTTGTAACAGATGCCCTGGTCTTTATTACCTAAGTAAGAAATGAAGTTATATTCTGTCTATGAGGAACAGTCTTAAGAATTTCGAAACTATAGACAAATATGTTGGCTATTCTGTGGACCTCCGGGTATTCCTAAAAAAATCTGAAACTTCGTTTAACTTAGAGAAACCAAAATTTCCTTATTATAAACTAACTTAGTCTCAGGGTCATGCATTTAGCTACTCTCCACCCCATTATCTATGCTAAAGCTCATTTATCTAGAAATTGTGATGATCCAAGTAAAATGAATTGGAAAATAAAAATAATATTTTTATGTGCACTATCATTAAAGAAATGAATTATGAATAATATTAAATAAGTACAAATTAAGTAACAACAAATAGCATAAAATAACATAGAAAAAACAGAAAATAGGAAGCCTATTTCCTACTCAGGCACAATTTCTTCTCTGAATTTTACTAATACTTTCTTATGACATATATCACTTTATCAGCTTCTACTTTATAACAGTTATTTGCTATTCTTTTCAGTAAAAATTAAACATACCAGAATTCATATCTAGGTAAATTATTAAATGTCTATTCCACTTCTCTTGTATTTTCAGCCATCTCCTTTCTCTGCTGATTTTGCAGCGCCCTGTTTAGTGGATATTTGGGTTAAGCCTATGAATGTATATGTGAATGTGTTCCTATAAATGAGTTAAGTAGGGAAGAGGAAATGATAGGGATTCTACTTGAGAAACTAAAATTGCATAAAAACTGAGTTGTTATTCAGGCAGCCCCCTGGCACCAAGCAGCCTGAAAGTGCCTCAGCCCAGAAGCTAAAACTGAGTAGTTATTAATGTAAATGGCATAGTTCCTCCCCAGCCTCTAGCTTACAACGGGTAGTCAGTAAAAGTTGGCTGGCTGGATGAAAATGTTACAGACATTTAACAGAAATAATATATAAAAATTAAGACAGGAAAAGAAACAGACTAAGAGTAAATTAAGAAAGCTAACCTATCAAAACTGATCAGTAGTTCTCAGAACCAGTTACACATAAAACTCATGTGGAAATTTGAATTGATGAGGGTTGGAATAATATGTAATTTTCTTAAAAATCTCACCAGTGATTCTGCTTGCTACACGGTCAGGGCTAGGATTACTTGAGTGCAAAGAGGAGGCTCATTGACAAGGAAAAACAAGAATGATGTGGTAATGTCAACAGATGGAAATGAGGCAACTCGCATTGCAAAAACATGAAGGTAAATCAGAAAAAAACAAAAATATTATACCACCCATTGGTTATGTAATAACCAACGTGAAATGTTCCCTGAAAAACAAAAACTTACGGAGACTGCCTGCAGAAAACAAAATAGATGGAGTCATTGTTTCCATAATACTTTGCATCTCACAGAGATTAGATATGTCACCATTGCAGAATACAGTACCTTTAAAAAGTGGAAAACACACTGCCAATAAACCCAGAACAATATAAATTCAAGAATTCAGAATTTTAGCCAAATTTTCTTTAACTGGATTTGGAAAATAGTCCAGTAAAGTCTACAGGGAATTACTTTACTCCCTGTAATCAGCTTCCTGACTAAAGAAAGCCTCTTTTTAGCCTGAGTTCAGCTGTCCGTGACTAAGGGTTAAGGCATTTGAACAATTTTCTCCTCAGAGCACTTTGAAATCCTGTGGTTTACTGTTAACTTTTCTGCAAGCAGTTGGCTCTCAGATCCTAATTCAAGGGGTACCTAAAATTCAGATCATACCTTTTTGTCAAAAGCTACATGGGCAGGAATAAAATCTGCAGGTGGGGCTTGTTTAGGTTGGCCGTAAGTTAGGACTGGTGCCTTATTGGCCAACTCATCCAGCTCAGCCTGGGACAGCTGGTTGAACTGGAGCCGGTCCCCGCCTATCCCAACTGTTGGACGTCGGACAATTGCATAGCCATTCCTGTAGCCCAGCGTCTGGCTTCTATGGAAGGCTGTTTTCTGAAGAAGAAAAGAAGTGTGTCATTAATAACATTAGACAAATATTTGTTAGGTTAAAAAAAAAAAAAAAAAAAAAAACAACTAACTTTTAAAAATATAACTTAAATATCTGCTTATAAGCTTCACAAAACTTACATCAAGAAGCTTACCAACATTAAGGCTGGGCATGGTGGCTCATGCCTATAATCCCAGCACTCTGCGAGGCTGAAGAGGGAGAATTACTTCAGCCCAGGAGTTCAAGACCAGCCTGGGCAACAAGACCCTGTCTCTACAAAAACTAAAAAAAAAATTAGCTGAGTGTGGTGGCTTGTGCCTATCATATCCCCAGCTACTTGGGAAGCTGAGGCGGGAGGATCACTTGAGGCAGGGAGGCCCAAGCTGCAGTAAGCTATGATTGAAACACTGTACTCCAGCCTGGGCAACAGTGAGACTGTCTCAAAAAAAAGAAGAAAAAAGCTTACCTACATTAAAGGGTGCTATATTTTAAAACACTTGGACAAGAACAACAAGGGAAGTAGCCACCTGAACTTAAAGTAAAATTTAAAGCCCTGCTCTGTAATGCCCAATTTAACTACCAACTCACCTTGCATGAGAGATTAAAATAATATTTAATCTATATTCTTAAATTTTTCACTAGTCTTCTCATGTTTTTCATCTGGTATCTTGTAGCCATAAAACCTATAGAACCTAGAAGATCTGGTTCTGTGAATTTTATTTTTACATGCAATGGATTTTTTTTAAGATGGTGTCTCAATCTGTTGCCCAGGCTGGAGTGCAGTGGCGTGATCCTGGCTCACTGAAACCTCCGCCTCCCGGGTTCGAGAGAGTCTCCTACCTCAGCCTCCAGAGTAGCTGAGACTACAGGTGCCTGCCACCATGCCTGCTAATTTTTAAAATATTTTTAGTGGAGATAGGGTTTCACCATATTGGCCAGGCTGGTCTTGAACTCCTGACCTTTGTGATCCACCCACCTCAGCCTCCCAAAGTGCTAGGATTATAGGTGTGAGCCACCATGCCCAGCCATGAATTTATTTTTACCTGTCCCTCTTGTTACAATGACAGTGATACATTCTTACAAATCTTTGGAAAGCAACTGGATGGTATATATTTAAATTCTTGAACTCAATAATTCTACCCCTAACCATTTATTTTAAGAATATGATCCAAAATCATGAGAAAGAACTATATGCCTGAAACTGCCCATTACAATGGTCAATATTGAAGAGAATTTAAAACACAATCACATGAAGACATGAGCAAATGATCAAAAACTCACTCAATGGATTACTGTGCAGTCATTAAAATACTGGTTTTAAAGATCAT
This sequence comes from Sapajus apella, assembly GCF_009761245.1. Taxonomy (NCBI): domain Eukaryota; kingdom Metazoa; phylum Chordata; class Mammalia; order Primates; family Cebidae; genus Sapajus; species Sapajus apella. The sequence continues at coordinate 10,092,956 of NW_022436981.1, read as the reverse complement.
GTGGCAACCTGGTGAAAATGTTTATGATTTATATGAAAAAGAAACATATAAAATTATGAGTATACCACAATTATAAGCATGGAAATATGTGCATGAAGAGACTGGTTTGGTCCTCTGTATTATACATATCTAAATTATGTTGATTTTTTACAATGAACACATGCTTATTAGCAGCTGAAGAAAAAGATTAAATAAAAAAGAGTAGAAAGGCAAATTGAGGTTAATGTTAATGGTTTTCCTTTTTCTGTTGTGAGAATACTTTCAAAATTTTATATATGTAATATTCAGTCACATATAATTACATAGATATAATTTAGGATTAATCATAAAATATATTTTTATGAAAAAAACTTTCTACATCCTAATTGCTTTAGAGCCCACCTACCATCTTTCAAGATCTGCACTAACATACAAGGTACAACACAATAAACTTCTTTTGCTAAAAGAGTCATAAACTGTGGACATTTGTTTCTAAAGGTCATGTATTCAGAGTCACAAGTCATTTGACAGGGACTGCTTCAGGTATATAATAAACATGACATAGAGCAAAACATCCTGAGTTAACATCCTCATTGGGGAACTTATGCAACTTCAAGCTCCTTTTCCACCACTAAAGTCAAAGCAATACCAGTGACTTCAGTTTATTTCTTTGTTTTAGACAAATGTCTCTGCCATCATTCAGCCATAACTCACAGACGCTTCAGGCAAGGCAACCTCAGCCTTCTCCACCCTTCTTGTCCATTATGGTTCACCTTCTCTGTGTCTTTTTTAAAAGACACTCCCCTTTAAATTTTTTTTTATTTTTTATCTGAGTGTCTTTAGAATTATATTAATACATATCCAGTCCTTCACTGCTGAAGATATTCTGACGATGCTTTTCAAATTTGAAATACAGCAAATTGGTTGACGCTTGGCCAGTGTATTTAAAATATGAAATATGTCCAATGCACAGTCCATCTTACTTGTAATACAGCAATATTTTTTAGAGCTTTGCACTTCCATCCACACCTCTGTAATCTCCTAAATCAACTCAGCCCTGTCTACACTCACCAACACCAAAAGCTTAAGCTCATCCTGTATAAGGCAAGTGCCTACAAGATTTTCTAAATTACATAAAACTGAAAAGTCCACTGAAACTAAAAATCTATGATGTTGTGTCCTAACACAGGGATAATTACAAAGGGATTCAGAATACAAATTCTCTAACCAAACTTTCTACTTCATTCTAAATTAAGTCCCCCCAAAGAAAATAAATTGACAAAATATTTTCTCTTTAACTTTCTGAAGCTGGAGAGGAAGGTAAGAATTTAAATTACTACACTATATAATCTACTGTTAGCTCATCTGTGATCAGTCTACTGAATCTCATTATTGATTTTTCAGCACATATATTTCAGTAGCCCTGTTAGACTTAAAACAAATACTAAATGATTTTAAGGCATAAACTGTGTCAAGAGTTTAAAAAAAAAAAAGAATCCAAGCTGCTGCTGCTTTCAAAGAATTTTTGCCTAGGAAATGCAAATAAAAACACAAGGTTGGGGAAGGAGCAAAACAAAATCTAAATAGGAATCTTTTCACAAAACCGTTAGAATAAAAAAATAGGGCCGGGGAAGAATAAACAGCAACTAATCAATTATAAGGGGAATTGGAAAGAGATATGTTTTACAAAGTAGGGAAAGATGGTTTGGGAGGAATATGAACAAGTTTTGGAGAAAAACCGCAATGGAGAAAGAACAGAATGGGAAGAGGATGGGACCAAATTGTCGAAAAGGTAGAAGATGGAGAGAAAAGAATGGGGTTGGATGCAACATAAAGAAGAAAGGAAAAAGACCTGGCGGAAAGAAGAGGAGTGGAATCAACATACATGTAAAACAGGAAATGGGGCTGGGAGTGGGAGACACCACCGGGTGCAGGATTCACAAAGAGGAAGTAGGTGGGGCGGGAATGACGGACCTGTGGGAATGAGGATGAAGGTGCAGAGTGGCAGGGGAGGTTTTAAGGATGGAGGTAGGCGGAGACAGGTTATGGTGTGAGAGAATGAGCTAGGTGCAGAGATAGCTTGGGAGTAGGGTGGGAGAAACAGTGATCTAAAGGGACAAGAGGCAGGGGCTTGGAGGAGCAGAGCCTAAGTAAGAACGCGGCTAATGGGATAAGAAAGAAGGCGCCAACAGACTGCCAAGATGGAGTGGAAAAAAACTAGAGAGGGATGAGGCGGAGGACAAAGGATTGGAGAGGGAGAATGAGGCTGGCTAGGGATGAACGGCAGAAGTTCGGCCGAGAAGAAAGAAGCGTCAGGGCAGAAGACGTATTTGGAGAGCAGGCAGACTTGAGTGGAGGGAAATGGAGGCGCAAGGAGCCGGGAACCCTCCTGGGCTGCTGGCAGGTGAGGACAGGTTGGGAGTCCGGCAGATAACTTCTCACCGTGAAGTCCTTAAAGGACGTGCCCGGAAGCAAGGGCAGGCCATGCACGGGATTGGACACCATTGCAGCCGGTACCACCACCGCCACCTAGGTCCTGCTTCGTCCTGTCCGGTTGCCCAGGCGACAAGAAGCGTTCGCGCGCACCTCCAGGCTCCATGGTAACGCTAAACATCCGGAACTCCCACAAGCGGAGGGTGGGGCCAGGGGGCGCAGACGTCACAGGCTTGCGCGTGCGCCGTCCGCGGGACTCCGCGTTCTCGCGGTAAGGAGGTCGCGGCCTTGGGGCGCGGCTAGTGGGCAACGTTGTGCCGGCCCCTCCCCTTCCGCTTCGCCCCGCCTCGCCCGGCTGCCAGAGGATGACACGTGGGAGGTGTTGGGTAGGTGGAGGAAAGGCGAGTATAGTGAGGCGGTAGTTTTCGCTGTGAGGTCCGGGGTCGGAGGAGGCCTTTAGATGAGTTGCAGAGAAGGACGTTCCTTCCCTCCTTTCACAGAGCCCTGGGGGACCTGACTGCGCCCCGCCAACGCTGTGAGCTCAGGGATGCTTTTCTCTCCGCTCTGCCCCATTTCACACAGAAGTGTAAATGGTTGGTCCAGTTGGTAGTGCTACTAACCGAGACCCATGCTTCTTGTGGGCAGTTTTGTTTCTGTCATGATTGTGTTTCTCTAGCTCAGGGATGGTCAATGCAATCATCTCATCCTTCATCCTTTCACTGCCACCTTATGTATTTTTCCCCTTGTAACTTTCTTTTTAAATGTTTCTTTTGTGTAGAGATGGTGTCCCACTGTTGCCCTAGCTGGTCTCGAATTTCTGGACTCAAGCGATCCTTCCGCCTCGCCTCCCAAAGTGTTGGGGTTACAGGCGTGAGCCACCGCGCCCGGGCAGCTCTTTATTCTACCGTCAAGCCTTTTGGTTAAACACCTTCTTTATTCTTGTTGGCAGAGCCTTGAGTATGTGCCGCAGGACAGGGTGCACTCTGATAGGTACTCGATATTTGTTGACGGAGGAGCTGGAGGTTGAAGGGGTAGGCATCTCAGTCCCTCGTTTATACCTGTAGCTGCAAGGTAAAGATCAGAACCACTAGGAGAAACACAGCTCCTTCAAAGAGAAAGACTAACTCACGGGAAAGAAGCAGACAAGTGAGTTGAAATATTGTCAGTATCATAGGTATTGCCTTTGATGCTTTTTACAAAACTTGCTTATTTTTTCTTAAATGAAATCCTATTCCTGACACATATTTGCGGGGGGCAGGGGGAAGAAACCTATCCATCATTGCTGAGGAGCTTAAAAAAATAGTAATCAAAACCCAGATGCCCAGAGATTTGGATTCATTACGTCTGACGTGGAGACCAGGAATCTGATTTTTGTAACAGGTGTTTGTGACAAACCAGTTTAGGAACATGATAGAATAATAAGCCGGACACAGAAAGCATATCTCAGCATCACAGGTAGTTTACTGCCAATACAGACAGCAGCTTTACAGATAGCAGCTTTACTTTTATTGCTGCTTGTCAGAGTAAATCCCCATGTTGGGTTTCACTAACTTGCATGAAGCTCCTGAGGCCAAGGACATGAATGCATTAAGTGGCACCTGAGGCAGTTATTGATGACTGCTTACCATACCCTACCCAGAGAGTTTTTTGTTAACTCTTCTTCTCCCCTTAATACATCTGTTTCCCATTCTTGTCCTTTTTAAATTTTTATTATATATACATGTATATGTAAACATTATTGCACTTTAGATTCTGGGGTACATGTGAATAACATGCAGGATTATTTCATAGGTGCATACATGGTAATGTGGTTTGATGCCTCAATCCCCATCACCTATATCTGGCATTTCTCCCCATGTTATCCCTCCCCAACTCCCTTCCCCCCCAGCTGTCCCTCCTCTAGTCCCCCTACAACAGACCCCAGTGTGTGATGCTCCCCTCCCTGTGTCCATGTGTTCTCATTGTTCAACACCTGCCTATGAGTGAGAACATGTGGTGTCTGATTTTCTGTTCTTGTGTCAGTTTGCTGAGGATGATGATTTCCAGGTTCATCCATGTCCCTAAAAAGTACATGAACTCATTGTTTTTTATGGCTGCATAGTATTCCATGGTATATATGTTCCACATTTTCCTTGTCCAGCCTATCATTGCTGGGCATTTGGGTTAGTTCCAGCTCTTTGCTATTGTAAACAGTGCCACAGTGAACATACGTGTGCATGTGTCTTTATAATAGAGCGACTTATAATTCTTTGGATATATACCCAGTAATGGGATTGCTGGGTCAAATGGAATTTCTATTTCTAGGTCCTTGAGGAATCGCCACACTGTCTTCCACAATAGTTTAACTAATTTACACTCCAACAGTGTAAAAGTGTTCCTGTTTCTCCACATACTCTCCAGCATCTGTTTTTCTCCAGATTTTTTAATGATCACCATTCTAACTGGCATGAGATGGTATCTCAATGTGGTTTTGATATGCATTTCTCTGATGACCAGTGATGATGAGCATTTTTTCATATGTTTCTTGGCCTCATATTTGTCTTCTTTTGAAAAGTGTCTGTTCATATCCTTTGCCCACTTTTGAATGGGTTTATTTTTTTCTTGTAAATCTGTTTTAGTTCTTTGTAGATTCTGGATTTTAGCCCTTTGTAAGATGGGTAGATTGCAAAAATGTTTTCCCATTCTGTTGGTTGCTGGTTCACTCTAATGATTGTTTCTTTTGCTGTGCAGAAGCTCGTAAGTTTAATTAGAACCCATTTGTCTATTTTGGCTTTTGTTGCTAATGCTTTTGGTGTTTTAGTCATGAAGTCCTTGCCTATGCCTATGTCCTGAATGGTTTTGCCTAGGTTTTCTTCTAGGTATTTTATGGTGTTAGGTCTTATGTTTAAGTCTTTAATCCATCTGGAGTTAATTTTAGTGTAAGGCGTCAGGAAGGGGTTCAGTTTCTGCTTTCTGCACATGGCTAGCCAGTTTTCCCAACACCATTGATCAAACAAGGAATCCTTTCCCCATTGCTTGTTTTTGTCAGGTTTGTCAAAGATCAGATGCAGATGTGTGATAGATGTGTGGTGTAGATAGTGAAGATGTGTGGCGTTGCCTCTGAGGCCTCTGTTCTGTTCCATTGATCTATATCTCTGTTTTAGTACCAGTACCATGCTGTTTTGATTACTGTAGCCTTGTAGTATAGTTTGAAGTCAGGTAGCACGATGCCTCCAGCTTTGTTCTTTTTGCTTAGAATTGACTTGGCTATGCGGGCTCTCATTTGGTTCCATATAAAGTTTAAGGTGTTTTTTTCCAGTTTGTTGAAGAGAGTCATAGGTAGCTTGATGGAGATAGCATTGAATCTGTAAATTACTTCGGGCAGTATGGCCATTTTCACAATATTGATTCTTCCTAACCATGAGCATGGAATGTTTTTCCATTTGTTTGTGTCCTCTCTTATTTTCTGGAGCAGTGGTTTGTAGTTCTCCGTGAAGAGGTCCTTTATATCCTTTGTTAGTCGTATTCCTAGGTATTTTATTCTCTTTGTAGCAATTGTGAATGGCATTTCATTCTTGATTTGGCTCTCTTTAAGTCTGTTATTGGTATATAGGAATGCTTGTGATTTCTGCACATTGATTTTATATCCTGAAACTTTACTGAAGTTGCTTATCAGTTTCAGAAGATTTTGGGCTGAGACGATGGGGTCTTCTAAATATACAATCGTGTCATCTGCAAATAGAGACAATTTGACTTCCTCCTTTCCTAATTGAATACCTTTTATTTCTTTTTCTTACCTAATTGCTCTGGATAGAACTTCCAATCTTATATTGAATAGTAGTGGTGAGAGAGGGCATCCTTGTCTAGTGCCAGATTTAAAAGGGAATGCTTCCAGTTTTTGCTGATTCAGTATGATATTGGCTGTGGGTTTGTTGTAAATATCTTTTATTATTTTGAGATACATTCCGTCGATACCTAGTTTATTGAGAGTTTTTGGCATAAAGGGCTGTTGAATTTTGTGGAAGGCCTTCTCTGCATCTATTGAGATAATCATGTGGTTTTTGTCTGTTTCTGTTTATGTAGTGAATAACATTTATAGACTTGAGTATGTTGAACCAGCCTTGCATCCCAGGGATGAAGCCTACTTGATCGTGTTGGTTAAGCTTTTTGATGTGCTGTTGCAATCGGTTTGCTGGTATTTTACTGAAGATTTTTGCATCTGTGTTCATCATGGATACTGGCCTGAAGTTTTCTTTTCTTGTTGCGTCTCTGCTGGGTTTTGGTATCAGGATGATGTTGGTCTCATAAAGTGATTTGAGAAGGATTCCCTCTTTTTGGATTGTTTGGAATAGTTTCAGAAGGAAGGTATGTCTTCTACCAGACATACAAAGAGGAGCTGGTACCAGCTTCTCTTTGTATGTGTGGTAGAATTTGACTGTGAACCCATCTGGACCTGGGCCTTTTTTGGTCAGTAGACTATTAATTGCTGTCTCAACTTCAGCCCTTGCTATTGGTCTATTGAAGGTTTCAACTTCTTCCTGGTTTAGACTTGGGAGGGTGCAAGTGTCCAGGAATGTATCCATTTCTTCCAGATTTACTGGTTTATGTGCATAGAGTTGTTTGTAGTAATCTCTAATGGTAGTGTGTATTTCTGTGGAATCAGTGGTGATATCCCCTTTCTCATTTTTTATTGCATCTAATTGATTATTCTCCCTTTTCTTTTTTATTAATCTGGCTAGCGGTCTGTCTATTTTGTTGATCTTTAAAAAAAAAAAAAAAAACAGCTCCTGGATTTATTGATTTTTTTGAAGGATTTTTTGTGTCTCTATCTCCTTCAGTTCTGCTCTGATCTTAGTTATTTCTTGTCTTCTGCTAGGTTTTGAGTTCTTTTTGGTCTTGCTCCTCTAGCTCTTTCAATATCAACAATAGGGTGTCGATTTTCAATCTTTCCTTGCTTCTCTGGTTGGCATTTATTGCCATAGATTTCCCTCTAGACATTGCTTTAAATGTGTCCCATAGATTCTGGTACGTTGTGTCTTCATTCTCATTGGTTTCGAAGAACATCTTTATTTCTGCCTTCATTTCATTGTTTATCTAGTCAACATTCAAGAGCCAGTTGTTCAGCTTCCATGAAGTTGTGTGCTTCTGAGTTAGCTTCTTAATCCTGAGTTCTAATTTGATTGCATTGTGGTCTGAGAGACTGTTTGTTATGATTTCCCTTCTTTTGCATTTGCTGAGGAGTGATTTACTTCCAATTGTGTGGTCAGTTTTACGGTAGGTTTGATGTGGTGCTAAGAAGAATGTATATTCTTTGGATTTGGGGTGCAGAGTTCTGTAAAGGTCTATTAGGTTTGCTTGGTCTAGATCTCAGTTCAAGTCCTGGATATGCTTGTTAATTTTCTGTCTCATTGATCTGTCTAATATTGACAGTGGAGTGTTAAAGTCTCCCACTATTATTGTGTGGGAGTCTACATCTCTTTGTAGGCCATTAAGAACTTGCTTTATATATCTGGGTGCTCCTGTATTGGATGCGTATATATTTAGGATCGTTAGCTCTTCTTGTTGCATTGATCCTTTTACCATTATGTAATGCCCTTCTTTGTCTCTTTTGATCTTTGTTGATTTAAAGTCTGTTTTATCAGAGACTAGGACTGCAACTCCTGCTTTTTTTTTTCTCTCTCTCCATTTGCTTACTAAATCTTCCTCCATCCCTTTATTTTGAGCCTATGTGTATCCTTGCATGTGAGACAGGTTTCCTAGATACAGCACATCGATGGGTTTTGACTTTTTATCCAATTTGCCAGTCTGTGTCTTTTGATTGGGGCATTTAGTCCATTTACATTTAAGGTTAATATTGTTATGTGTGAATTTGATCCTGCCATTTTGATGCTAGCTGGTTGTTTTGCCCATTAGTTGATGCAGTTTCTTTATTGTTTCAATGCCCTTTACTATTTGGTACGTTTTTGGAGTGGCTGGTACTGGTTGTTCCTTTCTATGTTTAGTGCTTCTTGCAGGAGCTCTTGTAAGGCAGGCTTGGTGGTGATGAAATCTCTCAGCAATTGCTTGTTCGTAAAGGATTTTCTTTCTCCTTTGCTTATGAAGCTTAGTTTGGCTAGATATGAAATTCTAGGTTGAAAGTTCTTTTCTTTAAGGATGTTGAATATTGGCCCCTACTCTCTTCTGGCTTGTAGGGTTTCTGCCAAGAGATCTGCTGTGAGTCTGAGAGGCTTCCCTTTGTGGGTAACCCAACCTTTCTCTCTGGCTACCCTTACCATTTTTCCTTCATTTCAACCCTGGTGAATTTGATGATTATGTGCCTTGGGGTTGCTCTTCTTGAGGAATATCTTTGTGGTGTTCTCTGTATTTTCTGGCCTTGAATATTAGCCTGCCTTGCTAGGTTGGAGAAGTTCTCCTGGATAATATCCTGAAGAATGTTTTCCAGCTTGGTTTGATTTTCTCTGTCACATTCAGGTACACCTATCAAACGTAGATTAGGTCTTTTCACATAATCCCATATTATTGGAAGCTTTGTTCATTTCTTTTTACTCTTTTTTTTCTCTAGTCTTGCCTTCTTGTTTTATTTCATTGAGTTGATCTTCAGTCCTGATATCCTTTCTTCTGCTTGGTCGATTCAGCTATTGAAACTTGCATATGCTTTGTGAAGTTCTTGTGTTGTTTTTCAGCTCCATCAATTCATTTATATTCTTCTCTAAGCTGTTTATTCTCATTAGCATTTCATCAAACCTTTTTCAAAGTTCTTAGTTTCTTTGCATTGGGTTAGCACATGTTCTTTTAGCTCAGAGATATTTGTTATTATCCACTTTCTGAAGCCCATTTCTGTCAATTCATCAGACTAATTCTTCCTCCAGCCTTGTTCCCTTGCTGGTGAGAAGGTGTGATCCCTTGCAGGAGGAGAGACGTTCTGGTTTTGGGTGTTTTCATCGTTTTTGCCCTGGTTTCTTCCCATCTTTGTGGCTTTATCTACCTGTGGTCTTTGTATTTGATGACTTGGATGGGGTCTCTAAGTGGATGTCCTTTTTGTTGATGATAAAGTTATTTCTTTATGTTTTTTTAGTTTTCCTTCTAACTGTCAGGCCCCTCTGCTATAGGTCTGCTGGAGGTCCACTCCAGACCCTGCTTGCCTGGGGATCACCTGCAGTGGCTGCAGAACAGTAAGGGTCGTGGCCAGTTTCTTCTTCTGTTATCTTTGTCCCAGAAGGATACCCGCCAGATGTCAGCCTGAGCTCTCCTTTATGAGGTGTCTCTTTGGATATACAGGGGTCAGGGAGCTGCTTGAGGAGACAGTCTGTCCCTTATGGGAGCTCAAGGGCTGACTTGTGAGCTTCATTGTTCCGTTCAGAGCTGCTGGGCAGGTACATTTAAGTCTGCTGCAGCAGAACTCCTAACTGCCTTTTTTTCCCAGGTGCTCTGTTCTGGGAAGGTGGGGCTTTATTTATAAGTTCCTGACATGCTGCTGCCTTTTTTCAGAGATGCCTTGCACAGCGAGGCGGTAGCCTAGTCACACTGCCTGCCAGAAGAGGCATTGCTGAGCTGCTATGGGCTATGCCCAGCTGCTGTGTGAACTTCCTTATGGTTTTGTTTATAGAGGTATAGTTATAACTGCCTCAGTAATGGTGGTCTGCCTCAGTAATGGCAGACTGACTCTGTAATGGTAGACTGTCTCTGTAATGGCAGACTGCCTCAGTAATGGTGGACTGCCTCAGTAGTGGTGGACTCCCTCGGTAATGGCAGATGCCCTTCCCCCACAGAGCTGGACCATCCACGGTCCAGCTGTGCTTGCTGTGAAACTCTCAATCCAGAGCATTTCAGATTGCTAGTCTTTGTGGGAGTGGGACCCGCCAAGCCAGATCACCTCGCTCCCTGTTTCAGCCCTCTTTTTTTCAGTTGAACGAGCGACTCCGTCTCCCAGGCATTCCAGTCGCCAGTTGAAACGGTGCCCAGATTTGTGTGAGTTTTTGTGCGGAGACCTGCTGCGTCAGCTGAAACAGCCGTGCTGGAGACTCGTGGCGCTTTTCCACTCAGGAATCTCCTGGTCTGTGCTCAGTAAAAATTCATTTGGAAATGCGGTGATCACTCACCCTCTGCGTTCTCGCTGGGAACTGCACTCCAGAGCTGTTCCTATTTGGCCATCTTGGATCATCCTCTTGTCCTTTTTTAACCCTTTTTCTCTTTTCATTCTCTTTAAGTACATTACCTTAATGCTGCAGTTTAATACGGTTTTTAAAAACTTCAATTAACTTTTTTTTTTGCCTTCAGTGCTTTTTACAAAACTTGCTTTTTTTTTTTTGAGACAAAGTTTCGCTCTTGTTGTCAGGCTGGAGTGGACGCTATCTCAGCTCACTGGAACCTCTGCCTCCTGGGTTCAGGCAATTCTGCCTCAGCCCCCTGAGTGATTACAGGTGTGCACCACCATGGCCCACTAATTTTTGCATTTATAGTAAAGACAGGGTTTCACCATTTTAGTCGTGCTAGTCTCGAACTCCTGACCTCAGGTGATCCACCCGTCCCGGCCTCCCAAAGTGCTGGGACTACAGGTGTGAGCCACCACGCTGGCTTTAAATTGAAAGAAATGTAACCCTATTACTGAAACATTGATTAGCATTGTGGAAGTTACTGAAAACTTTTAAAGTACCTGTCCATTATATTATACCTTACACGTCAACTGAGGATGGATGCCAGTCACTGGAGGAATATGTCAAAATGGCAAGTTTAACCTTTCAAAGATAAGGCACCTCTCTCACTTCTCTCTGCCTCATTGACACTGATTACCCAGAATCACTGGTTACTGTAATTCTTGCTGACTCTTCATGATAACCTTAAACTTTTGCAAGTTCCATGATCCCTCCCTACCCACTCTCTTAATAAAAATAAATTTAATGGCATTAGGACGCACTTTGAAGAGCCCTTCTTGACTAAGTGCATGGTTGCACTTGAATCTATATTTCTGGGTTGGGTAGGGAAGGAGCTTGTGGAGCTGGAAAGGCTGAGTCATGCCTAAGCCTATTGTCCATTATCACATCTGTTTCTATTTAAGGACTGCCCTCTGCTCATGCCTTTCTCTCCCAGAAAAGCACACCAGTCAAGTGGCTAAGGGGTGTGTTTACTACTTTTGGACCCCAGAAATGCATGAAGGCAACTTCTGTTGGTCTGTGTCCTCCTAAAAATGCCATCAACTCTGAGGAGCGAGAGTCAGTACTGCATCAGTGTTAAAAGGCACAGGGACAGATCTGTAAAGAAGGGGGGCAGGAGGAAAGGCAGGGCTTCAGAAAAGCACCTGGATCCTCAGAAGGTCTGCTATGATTAAGAGTATCCTGGTCGGGTGCAGTGGCTCATGCCTGTGATCCCAGCACTTTGGGAGGCCAAGGCGGGCAGATCACTTGAGGCCTGGAGTTTGAGACCAGCTTGGCAATATCCTGTTTCTACTAAAAATACAAAAATTAGCTGGGCATGGTGGCGTGTGCCTGTAGTCCCAGCTACTCAGGAGGCTGAGGCAGGAGAATCGTTTGAACCCGGGAGGCAGAGGTTGCAATGAGTAGAGATTGTGCCACTTCACTCCAGCCTGGGCAACAGAGCAAGACCCTGTCTCAAAAACAAACAAACAAAAATGACTTTGTGTCTCATTTCTCCCAAACATGACCACTTAGCATGTACTGCACTTCAGTTTGCACCCACCATTTCCCACTTTGTGGAATAGATAAAAGAGAGTAGGAAACGGACTGTTCCTGGCAGCTAAAGTAAGAAACACCGTGGTTGAAAGACCATTGCATAAAGCCTGACTCAGAAGACCACAGAATGTTACATGATTTTACCAGATGTTCCAAAACTTGGGGAATGGAAACAAATGGAAAGGTCAGACTGCCAGGAGCCAAGGCTGAAAGAGGGCCTTGTGGACTGGGTGATGCCTTCCAGGGAATCCCGATGGGACAGGCCATAAGCTGTCTGAAAATAAACCTCTCCTCTTTCAGCATTTTGCCCAGAGCTGGCTTTACCCGGAATTTGTTTTCAAAACTGTGGCATTCTTATTCTTAAGTACCTAAATTCACAGGACAAAAAATACCAAAGGGCTGTGTGTGCATGTGTCCTGGATTATTTCTGCAGTGATTTTGGTGTTCTGCTTCCCTCTGCTGGATAAAAGTGGTACAGCAAAATTTCTGGAAAAGAAAACAACTAATTACATACCTGCAGGTTTTGCAGGTACTGGGGGTGTGATGAGCATGTGAATATGGGATAAGATGGCCCTCGGTCAGAGTGCTCTCTAGCATTCCTTGTGAATGGCCTCTGAAATATTTTACTTAAAAAGAGGACCCAGTCAACTACTTTGATCTTTGCAAAGTGTGAGAAAGAAAGAAACATCCAGTGATTTCCAGGCAGATTCTGGAACAGATTTAGGATCCACAGGAGATCTCCATTTGATACAAAAATTACATAGTTTGGGTTTAGACTATTTTAGTGTTGATGTGGGCTCCTGCCTGGGGTTTGGAAAAACCTGTATTTCTGCTGCTGTTTCCTCCCTTAAGTCAAACCTATTCAATGGCTTTAGCTGATTCCACTGGAATTCTCTTTCCTTGTCAAAGTTGATCAAACATACTTCACAGGATACAAGCATCATAAGAAGAGGTTCTTCATTTTTTCATTGCCATTTTCCTAACTCTCATCACAGTGCCAGCACTACATAGATACTCATTAGATAGTTGTAAAATGACTGACCAACTAAAATTAATAAATGACTGATGACTCAGAGGTTACCTGGGAAAGTATTGTTTCAAACTGCCAGCAGATTTCCTTTAGCAGTTCTTAAAATCAACTTAATAGATTGCGACCACAACCAGAATTATTTTTTTAAAAAGAATAGAAATTATCCAGATGCATTCCATTTTGTATGTAAGAATAATTCAGTGAAAGTTTTTTCAAGATATACAAATATATACACAATCATAGTGAGAGTATATTGTGGTCACAGTCAAAATGCTTGAAAAGTAATTGACACAATCCAGTTAGCTCATTTTACTAATGAGAAATCCCCAGACCAAAAGAGATCAAGGAATGATCCATTAATGACTGGTTCCCAACTGAGTATTACTTACACTCCACCTCAATCCTCTCACATCTAGGAAAGATAGTCCTCATTTAGCTCAGGACAGATCACTGATCTTGGCATCCTGCTTGTGAGACATCTCTGGCATAATAAAGCTCTCAATAGTATGGAGAAAGAGAAGTGAGAATGTTGTGGTAGTAATATTAACTACAGTTTTAGATTCCAAATGTGGACACGAAGTGAATTCATTAATTCAGGTAAATTACAACTTTGAAACAACGGGGAAATAACTTTGACACCTCCTATTGAGCAGCTCAAATCACATCTCAAAGCCACCGGTTAGGAAAAATTGCGTCAATTTCATAGGGAGATAAAAGCTGAGCTTGGCCCTGGGATGCTTTTCCCCTTTCACATATGCAGCATGAAACTGAAAGTGGGACAGATTAGGTCCTGAGAGCCACATTCCTGTCCTATTAAGAATATTTATGTGAGTTTGGACAACTTACCCACCCAAGCCTCCTGTTTTTCATCTCTAAAATGAAAAGCCAGGACCAGAGCTAATGATCATTAATTGTTTGGGGATCATGGGATCATTTTTTAAATCTTGTGAAAGCTCTAGACTTTGGTTCCTTAAAATGTACATATTCACATGTTCAGAATTTACTTATAATTTATCATAGAGTTCACGAAAGCTCCAGTGAGTCTAGAAATCACCTCATTGAGTTTTCCCTGCTCTAAAATCTATGGAATGAAAAGTCTATAATACAGTACCCCAAAGAGAGAATGATGTAGGGGACTGTAGGAGACTCTCCAGGACAAATGACTCTGTTTTGCCAACAACTGAATTGGAAAGGAGTAAAAAGACTGAGGTAGAAGGGAAACCTATAAATTAAAAGAGATTTAAGTAAAAAGTCAACCAATTGTAATATGTGGGTCCTATTGGGATCCTGATTTAAACTAAATATTTAAAATAATTACGACATTTATGAGACTATTAGGAATTCAAACACAGGATATTTGATGTTAAGGAATTGTTCTTCAGTTTTTTAGACATGGTAATGATATTGTGTTCTTGTTTAAAGAATCTTCATCTTTTGAAGATAATGAAAAGTATGTATTATAGAAAAAATTATGTAATATCTGGGAGTTGCTTCAAAATAATATGGACAGAAGCCAGTGAGTATGGATATAGACGAAACTAGATTGCTCATGATTAGTTAATTGTGTGTGTGATTACATGATACAATTCTGTTGTATATGTTCAAGGTTTTTCATAATTAAAAAATAAAATAGTATAGACTGCAGAGTTAGGCTACAGAGGTATATATCCTAATTCTATCACTTACCAGCTCTGTGACCCTGAGAACTTTCTTAACCTTTTTTATAGCCATAAACAGGAATCATAATGATCATTCCCAATTGACAAGGTTGTTGTGAGCATTCAATGAGTTCATATATGTTAGCACTTACCATAGTTCCTGGCACATAGTAAGTGCTCCCTGACTGTTATTACCATTGTCTGGGGGAGCATGGTGAATGGAGAGTTTGGGCAGTGACTGGGAATTGGAAAAACTATGGAATATTAAAGACAGATTAAGGTAAAAAGAAAGCATAAAAGTGGGGGGAAATATGCTGGACACTTTAGAGAATGTAACATGTAGAAGGATTTGGTTTATGTGACTCAAGTCTTTCTTTCCTTTTCACCTCCCCCACCCCCAGTTCTGTATAAACACCACACACACACACACACACACACACACACACACACACACACACACACACACACACACACACACACACACACCCCAGATCCTTTTAGAGGGTAGGAGGGCGTCTAATAATCCCTCTTCAAGGTAGAGTTTATGAAAAGAGCAGGCGCCCACGGAAGAGGCTAAATGGCTGGAGCTTTTCACAGAGCCATGGCCTTTTCCCTATTTGTTGGGTTAACCATGTATTTTTTGTTATTATCACCACTGGAATTGTGAGGCAGATGGTGAATTTAAAGCCTTTGCACCCAAAGATGAAGGTGCTTGCAGGTAGATGAGTTGGTTGTGAGTACTGAGAGTAGAAGCAAAGACCCAAGCAGGAAGTTGCCAAGGTGCAACCCAGGAGCACCTGCTTACAGGGTAGACTCAGATGGCAAACACAGTCACACTGAAACTTGCTGTTCACAATGTTTTCTCTGTACTTAACTCCCTACCACAGAGGTTGTATTGTATTCATACATGTGATAGGCTTCCCAGCAGTATCTCTGCTGAGAGCTGCAAATCCCATTTTACCCTTTAACAGGGTATAGGTAGGGGGAAGGGGGAGTCTTCGTGTTCCATCCTCTACCTGTGCTTGTTGTGAGACGAAGAGATACTGGTTAGGAAAAATTGTGTCAATTTCATAAGGAGGTAAAAACTGAGGTTGGCCCTGGGATGCTGTATTAAATTTTCTAGGGTCACCATAACAAAGTACCACAAGTTGAGTGGCTTTAAACAACACAATTTTTTTCTCTCACAGTTCCGAAGGCTAGAAGTCTTCGGAAATTAGGTTGCTGACAAGGCCATTCTCTCTCTGCCTGCCCCTCCTCCTAACCCAGGCACCCCACCCCACAGCTTCTGGTTGTTACCAGTAATCCTTGGCACTCTTTAGCCTGCAGATACATAACTCCCATCTCTGCCTCCATTGTCACATCATGCTCTCCCCTGTGTGTGTCTCTATGTCTTCACATGACTGTCTTTCCTCTGTCTTATCTTCTTATAAGGCAACCAGTCATATTGAATTAAGACATTTTCCAGTATGATCTCATCTTAACTGTTTACATGTACAACTACCCTGTCTCCAAATAAGGTCACTAATTGAGGTAATAGGGTTTAGGACTTCAATATATCTTTCTAGGGGACACAATTAAACACTTTAGATGGGAATCGAGAGGTAGAAAAAGTGAATATGTGGACCAGTAGGGTTTCTTCTGTAGTCTGAGAACACATGGGGACCACAGTGAGAAAAGGTGGTGCTGCCAGTATGTCTGGTGGCGTGTGTACCAGTGGAAGGTTCTTCCTGATGCCTGGGAGAGTGTGTGATTGTGCAGACTGAGTGTCAGGCAAGGAATGTGGAGGAAAGCAAGAAATCCCCCATTTCCCTGGGAAGATGAAATACATCTTACTCTGTGGTGGGTGGAGAAAAATCCCTCCCAAGGACATAGATCTCCTGTTCTGGTGAGAGATGTCTGGGAGCGCATGGAGAGTGTGGATGAGCTTGTGCAGAACTCACAGCACCACAGAACTCACAGCACATTGCTCAGTGTGAAGTGATAGAAATAATGACTGTGATTATTACCACTAGCACTTTCCAAACACAAACTTTGTGCCAGGTACTGTGTGCAAAGGTATTTTTCCTGAAGTAAAATTAGATTCCAAGATAACTTGTTCCTGTTTAGAAAAAACACTAGATGGAGATATTTTGTATGTTGCCATTGTTGTCTTGAAGAAATTGTTTACCGGCTGAGTGTAGTGGCTCATGCCTGTAATCCCAGCACTTTGGGAGGCTGAGGCGGGTGGATCACCTGAGGTCAGGAGTTAGACATCAGCTTGGCCAATGTAATGAAACCCCGTCTCTACTAAAAACACAAAAATTAGCTGGGCGTGGTGGCAGATGCCTGTAGTCCCAGCTACTTGGGAGGCTGAGGCAGGAGAATCACTTGATCCCAGGAAGCAGAGGTTGCAGTGAGCCAAGATCACACCACTGCACTCCAGCCTGGGCAACAGGGTGAGACTCTGCCCCCCAAAAAAAAATTAGTTTAGCCTGGAATCATGCCCCAATTTGTTTTAATGAGGAATAAGATATATTAAAAGGTCCTAAAGATGAGAAAGTATTCACTAGAGTCATTTTATACACATTAGAGAAGCATGGGAAAATAATGTGAGGTCAGTGGTTCTTAAAGTGAGTTTCAGTCCTTCAGATCCTTCAGGTCATTACAGGGGGCTTCTGAGACTGTTTGTAATGTGAGTTGTTCCATGTTGTATTCCAGCACAAAATACATTTAGGAATCTCAGCCTTGGTGTCATTCAACAAAAATAGTATAAGGACTTTTGCTTGGCTAAAGTGTCCAGAAATGAAATGAGAACTGCATCCTTAGGTTTACTTCATTTATGAGGGGTGGGGTGATGGAAATCTACATCATACTTCCCTCTTAACTTTAAACTTTTTCTGGTTCACACAAGTGACAATGTGGGAAGTTAGATGAAATAATCTTCTACACTTACTTAATTTTGATGGCTAAGAATCTAGTCTCTGGATTCAAAGGCCTGAGCATCTGTGAGATCCCATTACTTAAGAGCCAGGTAATCATGGGCAAATTTACTTTTTCTATGCCTCACTTTCCTCATTTGCAAAATGGAGGCAGTATTAGTACCTACCTCACAGGGCTACTATGAGGGTTAAATGAAAGAATCTAGGAAGACAGCTCAGCTCAGTTCTTGGCAAGTGGTGAGCACTAGATAATATAAACTGTTATTATCCCCAATTTACAGGCTCTGCCTTAGACATGTCATTCCATTTCTGCCCAGAGGATTATCCAGAGTACAAACTAGTGTCCAAAGAATGAGAAAACATTCAAAGCGGAGGTCAACATGCTGGGCACTTTAAAAATGCTCTGGGAGGAAACTGGGAAGAATTCTGCAAGCATGAGAGTGTGGCCAGAGGAACACAGAGTTTGCTGGGCCAGGCCTACATGTGGAATAACTTGATGCCAATCTGGTTTTGTGCATATTGCAGGAAACAGAATTTGCTCTATTTTCTAAAGGCAAGGTAATGTGCAATTAGTAGATAGCTACCCTGAATTTCCTTGGACAGAATTCTTCCCCCACCCAATGCCCCATTCCCAAAGTCACAGTAAAAGCAAAACTCTTTGCAAGACCTGTACAACCTGTCCTCATCTTCTGCTATATTCACCCTCTCTGTTCACACTGGTCTCCTGGCCATTCCTGGAATGCCCTAGCCTCAGAGTCCTTGCACTTCTTTCCTTTGCCTGGGCGAGAAACAGAGCCAGCTCCATCACCTTTCTTGGTGTTCTTCCCTGATCCTGTTAAAATGGCACACTCCTCTCGTCTCTCCTCCTTGCTGTTTCTCCTTGGCACCATCACCTTCTGACATATAACTTACTGATTTGGTTCATTGTTTTTCCATAAGGGCAGGGATTTGTGTGTTTTATTCATTCCTATATCCCAGGTGCCTAGAACAGAGCCTGGTACCTAGTAGTGCTCACTGTGGAAGGGCTGTCAATGAATCCACATACTCACCAGTTCAGCAGGCCAGTCCCTATGTCCAGTGAAGGTATTTCTAGCACAGTCCTCTCTGAGAGCTTGATTCAGGAGAAACATTTCACACAATTCTTTCAACACGAGAGATAATGTATCATTGGCTTGGATGAATGAGCCAGCATCAGCCGCAACATCATCAAATTACCTACATAATGTAATGTCAGAAGGGAGTGTAATGTCACTGTCTCAGTACTCCTGTAAACTGAGCCAAAGACTGTTGATTTTGTAACTTACAGAATAAAGTACTAGGCTGCTTAAAATGTCTAGTTTACAATATCTTTGGTTTTTTTTTGTTTTTTTTGTTTTTTTTTTTTCAGGAATCTTTACATGACACTGCTACAACTTTTATCACTGACAATATTTTGACATAAGCCTTATTTTTCCCTAACTGGGATTTTATTTTAGTGATGGGGCCAAGGATTATATTTTCTTCCTACTTTTCTAGTTTCTTTAATAAACATATATTAAAGAAATAATGACTTTTTTGTGCTTTCTACTAAGTCTGCAAAACTCTTTCATATGGCAGAAAAAAATTTTTTAAATCCCATGTTCAAGTTCATACCGCTTGTCAAAATCCCTGAGAAAGCTGATTGTTTAAAGAACTGACAATCCCATCAAAAGATAAAAGGGAGGATTTGGGATTTGGCAAGATTATCAAAATTGAGGACTTTCTCATCCAAGGATCCAAACATATTTTCAGGAAACTGACTGGAGAGTAGGACTTGACTTTGTAATCCAGGCACCGAGGGCCTGTGGACAACGAACTTTTGGGGTTCTGAGAAGCTTCTGTGATGCAATGAATGCTTTATTCTGCATCCAAGGATGTGGGTGAAGTCACTTTAACTCAAAAAAGAAATGATACAACCCTGGCTACGCATGAGATATTAGGATCAAAAGTTAAAAGATTATGTTAAAGTATACATAATACATAAAAGTGCTTCGTTTGCTGTGAAAAGCTCTGCAAGTATTTGGTGCTGATGTTTCTGATTAGCTGGACCCTGAATTTATCTGAAGGAGGAATGAGTTTAAACATTATAACATTCAAACCAGTCACTCTACCTTTCTAGTATTTTCTAGTTCAATGGAGACCTGTTTGGCCTTACTTACCTTATACAGTTATTTAGAAGCTGATATAGATGTGGAAATGTTTTAGAAATCATAATGCACAAAAAATTTGAGGCGTTATTATGTAGACTTCCCTATGGTCCAGGCCTCCCGGAATCTTAAAATATAGTGAATACCTCTTCCAGTGAGAATCCTGTTAGGTAAGAAAAGCCCTTACCATAGATAGACATGCTCCCAAAGTTAATATTGAAATGAATTATCTTTTTAATGCAATGATTTCCTTCTGTTATTTCTATCATAATTCCACAAAGGATATGGTTGTTATTTTTTAAGGAGGTAGCCAGAGTGCAGCATGCTGTTTTTAACTTACCACGTCAGAAACCTGTACTCAGGTTGGAACCACACATCCCCTTCCTTGAAGGATGGGACTTTATGTACCTGGGAAGCCTCTACTGCTTGTGGAAATTTAGGGCTTCTCTGTGTATCTGGATGTCAAGGATCCCCAGGACTGAGTTAAAACAACTAGAGGGCAGTGAGAAGGGTTAGAGAAGTAGCAGGAGTAACGGTAAGTAGAGGCAGCTTTAGGGTGACTGCCTTGCTACAGGGGAAGATGTTTTAACCTCTGGAGGTAAAGGGGAGGGAGAGCTTAATCCTTCTGGAGGTTCTGGCCCAAACCAGGTCCCAGCCTCCTGCCCCTCAGGCTGTGACTGGAACCACGATCTGGGGAGAGGGACCCTTTATGGCCCAAGGAAAAGATGCTGGTCTTCGTTTAGCAGACAGCAGACTCTCTGCCCGCGGGGTGTGTTGTTCCTCACTGTGGCATCTCCAGAGCCAACGTGGTGCCTGTCATCAATAGGTGCTCAATAAGTTCTTGCTAAATCAATAATTGGAGAGTGGTTAAACTAGTAACAACGGAAGCATTTTCAAACTGCCTAGGGCCCCTGCTGGTGACTAAAAAAGGGTTTGGGCGAGAGTGACAACCATAATTGGATCAGTGGAGCCTCTAGCCATAGAAATGTTGTTTTCTTAGTGATTGTGATAGTACCGCAGGCTGAAGCTGCAGTAGCCTAGAGAATCACCTCTTACACAGCTATTTCAATCTGTGAAGGCTACAAAATTAGTTGGTTGATAGATGCCACATTTCACAACATGTACATTGTAATGCCTGCAATAGTTGAATTCATAATATAGTATAATTCATAATTTTTACATTTAAAAAATTGTAGCCAATAAATATTTTGAAATCTTTTACACTATTATCTGTGAACTAGGAGTATTTATTTAATTATATTGAAATCTTCAGAGAAATCAACTTCATAGCTTTTTGTGGGGAAACAATTTGTTCTACTCACAAGTAGCTAGTAGGATGTGTATGTGTATATATGTGTATGGGGGTCTGGGTATAGAGATTTTTTTAAAAGCTTTTATACTTTCCTGCTTCTCGATGGATGTAAAGTGTCCTGACCTACTTTTCCTGGCAATGTTATAAATAAAACCTTTTAGAGGGGGCCTCTCCAAGGTAGTCCTTGTCAAGACCTTGTGAAAGAAACAAGGTAGCTGTGTTCTTTAAACTGCTGACACTACAACAATGCATATACAAAATCACTTTAATGGTTATTCACATAAGTAGATTTATATAGACAGAAAATAGCTCCATTTTTTCTTTGCCAAGCAATCAAGCAAACACAAGACCAATAGAATTAGTAGGCAGAAACCCTGGGGACAATGGCTGTGCCCTTTCTGAGTAAGACATGAATGCCATCTGGAGGAACCATTTGAAACTACAGTGCAGGAACCAAAGAACCTGTTTTCAAGCATAAAGGTACTTTTTGTGAACAAGTAGGCAGCAGAGGAAGGAATAAATACCTTCATTCTATGAATGTAAAGTCCTATTTCTTTCAAGCTTCCAGCAGAAGACTCTTGAGAATATTGTTATTGAATGAAGTACTTTCAGCTGAAATGGGAAATGAACCCCTAGAGTCCTACAAGTATTATTAGCTCATCAGTAAATACAGGTCAGGAAGAATCAGGCAAGAGAGAAGCAGGCAAATGTGTCCCTAATTTTCTGTGTCCTGCCAATCGCCTCTCCCTATAATGCATTTCATTCATGAGAAGATATAAATGACTGATAGTTTAGTTTTTTTCAAAGGTATTTACATTTTCATAGGTTGAAAGTCTAAAGAGAGAGAGTTAACTAGCAGGATTTTCAGTAGATATGAACTATTGGAGGGGCTACAGTGATATAAGACAGCCATCTCCTTTATAAAATTGTTAATTATTCCTTTTAAACTAGGTGTGTGTCTTACTGATACGCTAACTTAAACAAAAATGTTTTAAAAGGAGTAATTCCTCAAAAGTCTGAGTAGTTAAAAATATCTGCATTTCCTATGTTTATTTCTAATAAGATTCTGGTGTTCTGAGGGCATGTCATAGAGTCTCCTATCTCAATGCCTCTCAAATATCTCCTATTAAAAAACTGTTTCTAGGCCGGGCGTGATGGCTAATACCTGTAGTCCCAACACTTTGGGAGGCTGAGGTGGGCGGATCACTTGAGCTCAGGAGTTCAAGACCAGCCTAAGCAACACGGCAAAACCCTGTCTCTACAAAAAATGCAAAAATTAGCCAGGTGTGGTGGCATGCTCCTGTAGTACCAGCTACTCAGGAGGCTCAGGTGGGAGGAATGCTTGAGCTGAGGAGGTCGAGGCTGCAGTCAGCCATAAACACACCAGAGCACTGCAGCCTGGGTGACAGAGTAAGACCCTGTCTCAGAAAGAGATTTAAAAAAAAAAAAATTTCCAACCACTTAAGGGACCAATACTTTTATAAATTAAAATTGTATGGCAATATCTTGATGCCTCTTCCTGTGCTCATCATGTCACAGGTCATTAACGTTCAGATTGGCACTGGTCTGTGCACGCATCTGAAGATCACTACTCTACCTCCGGTTTTCTCTGTAAAAATAGCCAGATTTGACCTAAAGATCTCTGCCCACAATACCACCAGTTATATTCAAGAGCTTGACTTATACCTTCTTCCCTTCTGCTCTCTTCCCTCCCTTCTTCCAACTTTCAAGATAATACAGTCTTTGAATCCATAATAATGAAAACTCCAAACACTTTCTAGTCCCTATTTAAATCTACTTCCAACATATTTGCACAATTTCCCCATCCTCTTGTTCAGTTCAACTCAGTTCAGTTTTGCTAATTTTGTCATGAATTTGGCCTAGACACTAGAAACTTGTATAAGACACGTGGGTAGCACAGAAGTTCAGATATTTGAGGATTAACAGGAGAAATCTAAGAAAACAATGTAGCTGACAAGACACATGCTTTCTTGCTATAAAGATTACTGGAAAGCTTCAGCTGAATATCATTTTTGTATGTGGCCAAAACACAGGTTGAGAGAGTCTTTTGGTTGATAAGCAATTCTAGCTTTCTGAAGTTTCTTTCATTCACTAGTTGAAGAGCAATGTATATTTTTTCTAATTCCAATAACCCAAAACAGAAAATTCTACATGGGCATATACTAAGTATTCACACATCTCCATTTATAAGGCACCAAACCCACAAATCTCAGAGAAAGGAAGAAAACAAAAGATTTGAGGACAACAAAATAAACTCAGAGGAAGTTCATCAAACTGGAGTTAAATCACGTCCCTTTTTAGTAAATAAGGGACCTTATACTGATAGGAATCATTGCCTGTGAAAAGAAGCCTTCTGAGCCCTTCTTTTGACACAGCCTCCTTCACTGGATTAGTGCAGGAGTAAATCCTCAGGGAGGGCTGCATGGCCAGAATACATCAATCCCAAGCACCACCTATCCCATAGAAGCTTGTGGGCAGCAATGCTCCAAACAAACCATGTTCTCACCCAAAGAAACCTTCAGGGACCAATCCACAGTAAGCACACATGCTTGCCTATCCCAGTACTTGAGTATTTTAAGAGTTCTGCTCTAAGCTGAGGCAGAACTGCCTGCCTGAGAACCCTGAACTGGGTTAGTTATGTGGGTTCTTCATGCGGCACCATCTATGTAGGAGGCCGGACCGTGGATTCCTCTTGAAATAATGAGGTCCCTAGAGGGACCCTTAGAACCAACTGATCCTACCAAGAGCTTTTAAAACATGCTGGTCAAATCTGCAGAATATTCCCTGGTGCAATCCCGATACCTTAGTCTGTAAGGCAGCCCTGATAGCTCTCAAGTAATCCTGTAGTCCACTGGTATAAAACAGAAGGGTCCCATGACACCATACAGTATCTACGCTTATTGGCTGGGCCTCCTGGTGACTCTTGGCACTGTAATTTCTAGTACTGTTTACATTACTATTACATGAGAATAAGCTTCCTGAATGTCCACATAAATCCAAGCATTTCCTGGAAGTATGACTGCTTCCTAGTCCTTTATATTACCATGCAAGGTAGGGATGGGAGTGAGCAACACTTCAAAGAAAACTGCCAGGTAGACAGTTATCCTGAGAAAAGGGTTAGTATTATAGCTGCTGAGAAAGGAAGGACCAGAAATCAGAGGAACTGAGTAATTCACTATGTCATCTTGAAAACTTTTCCACCCTGGACAATTTGAAATCTGAATGAAATTTGGTCGTTGGGTCAATTTATTCCATTACCAAAGACCAGCATAGTAGGATATCCATTCCAACAGGGTGAGGACCAGCCACCTACTTACTTTCCAGTCCAATTTTATTATCCTTTCTGCTCTAGGAATTGCCCCTGGAGGCCACAATCAAAATTTTGCTAAATTTTCAGGCATGAAGATGATTCTCCTTAATTCAATGTCTCATGAATCTTAGCCAAGATCCCTTCCCTTCCTGTGCCTTGCAAGGCTATGATCCAAAAGGAAAAGGAGTATTCATTTTATTAACAACAAAACTCTGAAATCCTTTGGCTTTCAAACACTGCAGCTATAACATATCCTTGGATATATGTATTAATTTAAAAGCCAATCCTTTAAAAATCAACTTCTATTGTATCAAGTTTTCTCCAAATTATGAGGGGTTGCCTCCACACCTTGCCCCACGTGCTACCCTCAGGAATCTTTCTTGGTCAGTCTGGCCTTGACTTTGTGCCTCAGAAGGGCTGCAGTGGCAGCACTGCAGGCCGCCAAGAAGAAGAAGGAAAGGCAGGCCATGTAGACAGACAGGGGTCCGTGGCGCTGCAGGAAGATCTCCTGCCGCCCCTGGTAGTCCAGGAGGATGGCCTCCAGCTGGGAGAGCGTGCAGATGGACAAAAAGGCATGGAAGATCTGATGCCCATGGCCCACGATGTCACAGGAACCCGGGAAGTACTTTTCAGGCACCGGGCAGGAGAAAAAATAAGCACTGACCAGGAAGAAGAGGATCTGGAGGGTGTGATACCAGGCTGCCTGCTCCTGGCAGCCAGCCAGATGGCAGAGTGCCACACGGTGTGCCACAGGGCTGATGTCTAGGATGAAGGCCAGCCCTGCCGGCACCACTTGACAGATCTTCCTCATGACTGGGTAAGGCCTCCGGTAACGATATTTGGCATAGCAACAGCCAGCACAGGATAACCAGCCGCAGAAGGCAGCTGCTGGCAAGAAGAAAAGCCAGAACCGCTCATACCAGGCCTGGTCAGAGCTATAAAAGAAATGAGCCAAAGCACTGCCATATTGGTAAACGCTCACGCCAACATAGTCCACAAAGTAGAAGGTGTAGTGGGAGAGCTCTGACTTGGACTGCAGAAGGTGCGCCAGAAGGCTGCAGGTGAGGTAAGTGATTGACGACAAGATAAAGAGGAGCAGTGGCAGGGAGTGGGCAGACGCCCATGGCAAGGCCTCAGCCTCGGCAAAGGCCCAGAATCGCAAGAGAACGGCCAGGGCTGCCAGTAAATGGGTCCAGACGTTGACCACCTCATTGTGTTTCTGAAAAAGGCTGAAGAAATAGTAGCGCCACTCGTGCCCTGTGGGACGGTAGCCGGTGCGGATGTAAGGCTCCCGGAAGAGCTGGGGCACGTCTGTTTCCGGGACAGTGCAAGGCATCTTGGGAAGCCCATCCTCCAGGATCTTGGGCAGGCGGCGCAGCTGCGGTCCGCTGACCGACAGGGTACTCAGGCGCTCCAAGATGGCGGTCGTCATGGTCGCAGCTCGCCCGCACTCCGAGCCGGGCACTCAGGACAGGGGATGTAACCTGCAGAAAAGAGGAATATTGGCAAAGCTGCAGTGAGACACGAATGAAGCTAAGGCGGACAAGGAAAACTATGGCTATTTTCTTTTCTTTTTTTTGAGATGGGGTCTCACTCTGTCGCCCAGGCTAGAGTGCAGTGGCGCGATCACAACCCATTGCAACCTCTAATTCCTGAGCTCAAGTGATCCTCCAGAGTAGCTAGAACCACAGGTGCACGCCAACATGCCCGGATAATTTTTTGTTGTTGCTTTTGTTGTAGAGAGAGGGATGTCTCTATGTATAGCAAGCTGGGCCCAAACACCTGGGCTCAAGCATTCCTCCCCCACTCCTCAGCCTCCCCAAGTGCTAAGATGACAGGCGTGAGCCACCAGGCCGGCTACGATCTGTGGTTATTTTAATGGAACATGTATTTCTAGTGTAGTAGGGGAAGCAAGGAGCTGCAGACAGCTTCTTTGAGCCTCCTTTTCTTCATCTGTCGAATAATGGAGTTGAACCAAGATCCCTTACTGTCTATAAGGGATCTTGGTTCAAGATTTTTTTTTTTTAAACAGTTTGACTTGTTGGCCAGCTGGAATGCAGTGGCGCGATCTTGGTTCACTGCAACTTCGGTCTCCTGGGTTCAAGCACTTCTGCCTCAGCCTCCCAAGTAGCTGGTATTACAGGCATGCACCACCAAACCCAGCTAACTTTTTGTATTTTTAGTAGAGATGGGGTTTCACCATGTTGGCCAGGCTGGTCACGAACTCCTAACCTCAAATGATCCACCCGCCTCAGCCTCCAAAAGTGCTGGAATTACAGGCATAAGCCACCGTGCCTGGCTTGTCCCAATATTCTATGTTTACCGCACTCAGTGTGAGGCAAAGCCACATCGTGTAAAATGGAAATGTTAGCTACCCTAATTTAATGATATTGATGCCTTAATGATTATCAAGATTTAATTATATCTGTAAGTAAGGTAACCTTTAAACGATATGGGGTTTTCTCAATGTTATTAAGATGTAATAATTAAGCAGGATTTAATGGCATGCAATATCATAGATACTGAAATATAAGAATTACAAATATTGATATAACTAATGATAGACTGTATTTCTTTAGCATCCACCTAATCTTAAACTATCCACTAGTTTCACTGGTACTTTGAAAATATAAGGTTAGCAACTGAGTAAGACACAGATTTAAGACAGGCAAATTGACTCATCAGTTAGGTTGGTAAAGAACAATGCATATTCTAGGATATCCTAACAGTTAAAATTAACATGTGGTCTAAATTTAACATAAAATCTAACTGCAAAGACTGTTTTTTTTTGTTGTTGTTTTTTGCTTTTTTTTTTTTTTTAATTATGCTCTGGAAAGCAAGTAGTTTTGGATTTGCCTCTCTTGGGTAATTAAAACTGTACTCGGTGAATTTCAGGCTTCAGAAATGCTTAACTTGTATTTCTCAGTGACAGATGAACACAGCAATTATTTTATAAAACATTTCATAAACTGCTGCAAAATTTTATGTGAAGTTGCTAAGTAAAGAAACAGATTTTGATCATTTTTGGTTACCCTATATAGTTATGTTTCCCAAGCTTTTTTCTTCAGAAAAGTTCAATCTATCTAAATGGAACCCTTCCTTCAAAGACCCTCAGCTGGAGCACATACAGAAAGTACTGTTCAGGGTGCTTACTAATTTTAGTGAAGAAGATGAAATTCCTACTCATATGGCTCAATCAATATTGAAAGAGAAAAAATACCTAATCAGGTGAAAAGTGTAGGGTCTGAAAATTAATAAAATGTAAAGAAGTTTAGGGAGACCTGGAGTCAAGCTCCAGTTTTGCCACTTACTAGGGTGACCTTGGGCAAGTTATAGAATTCTCTCAGCCTCAGTTTTCTTCATAATTCTATATATTTTATGGATTGTGTGATAGTTAAATGAGAGACTCTAAAAAATGAAGTGCTTAGCACTCTACCCAGCCCAAGATAGGTGCTTAGTAAATGTGAAGTATTGCTATTGTTTTTATTGCTATGAGCTGGGCACTGTGCTAGGTACTAGGTATTAAGGATACAAAGACTGGTAAGATGCACTTCCTGCCTTCAAAGAGGTCAGAGTTTACAGGGGAGACAGACATGTAGGGGAATCAACACAAAAATGTGCATTAAGTGCTCCATTAGAGATAAGCACTGGTTCACGGGGGTCTCGGCAAACAACCAAAACAGGGAGCGGATGGGGGTAGCCCTCTCAAAGTGACCCTGAACTGAATCGTGAAGGAAGAATCAGAATTCCTGAGAGAAGATAAAAGTGAAAGAGACTTCTAGGCAGAGAGCAAGGTCAAAGAACTTCTGCCAAGATAGGGGCTTGGAAAGCCTGGAGCTTCTGAGAAGGTCACTGTAGTTGGCAGTTCTGACATTGGTGCCAAAGAGACCTGAGCTCACATCCTGAGCTCCACCATCAACAAGCTGCATGAATCCAGCCTGAGCTTTGTCATCTGTGGAATAGAGTTAGTGACAGAAAAACTGTCTTACAGGCCTGAACAAGAACTATGTAATGCCTGTAAAGTGTTTAACAAAGTGCTTGATTCCAACTCTGCATTAACTACTTGCCATTATTATGATCATCACTGGTATGAGATGCAGGAATCGTTCATCAGTGGAGGGCCTAATGTCCCCTCCGTACCTTGAACCTATTTCTATGACAGTCCCTATAACCCTGTATTGAGGCATTCATTTAGCCAGCACCCATCAAACAGTAGTCTTCTACCAGGAATGGGCTATGCACTCGTGCTCAATATAGGAATTAAAGACACAAGAGAAATGTATCACGGATTACAGAGTCAGCCAGAAAGAGAAACACAGAAAGAGGGAGTGTGGGAGAGAGAAAGAAAATGCTAATTAGAATACCTGAATTCATTTAAAAACAAAAAGAAAAGAAAAAGCTAAGTGGTGCTTCTGCTATCAGCCAGCAGAGGGATCCAAGTGCCTGAAAATTAAGTTCTAGATGGAGGTTTCTCCAACTGACGTTGGTGGACGAACTACAGGAATGAGCCTGGGACATGGGATAACTTCTCAAGTTGTCCTGTTGCTGTTAACAACATGCTGTCTGGGGGTGCTAGGCTTGTTGGCGTTCCGGGGAATTAAAGTGCTCTATTTTTTAGATACAGTCTTCTATTACCTCTTGTGAAGTAGAGAGGAAACCAGATGAAATTACCAGTCTGATTTTATGTCTGGGAGAAATCAAAGCGAGTCAATGGGGATATAAATCTATAGAAGAAGGAATCCCCAAAGATGCTCCCACTAGCCTCGTCTGCAAGCTGTCTAAAATCAAGGCTATTTCTCTCATCTTTGGGAACCCAAACCAATCAGACGATTCCTGCATCAAGAGTTCAACAATATATAACCACACAATTCCTACTTAACTTCATATTCTTAAAATAGTATATCCATCACATAGCAGGCTCTTATAAACTGACAACTCAACTGAATTTCTAAAGACTAAAATGTTGGGTTTTAGTAGTTTTGTGATTGGAAGAGAGCACAGTTCAGACCTGGGAACTAACTGGCATCTGTCTGTTCTGAGGAAGAAAGGACAGAACATGATACTGCCTTATTTTTGGTCTGCAGAAGACCATGACTACAGAGCTCTGACAGTTCCTTCCAGTCCTCATAGCACCAACCTCCCTCATGACTTTATGTTGATAAGGTCTTTTTAGGAAATTATTTTTACTTCACTGTCATAGAAAATAGGAAGGGATTTACAGAACTAAGAAGCAGAAGGTACAAATCCAAAAGGATATTAATTTTAACTTCACAAGAAAAGGTGCAGAAGGGGAAAGAAATTGGCAGAATCATCATTTCTCTTACAAATTAGATCTTTTAAATGCAGCCACAGAGAACTCATGGTCTCCTTAATAATTCCACTCCCTGGAGTGTGTAACCCAATACCCACAAAAGAACCAGAGAGTCCAGGGAAACAACCACCATGGCCTCTAACTCAGAATATGATACCTTCTATCTCCCAGGAATGAGAGTGTTGCAAAGATCTGAGTCCTCTATCTGTGGGTAAAAAAGTACTTAAATTTCCCGGCCAGGTGCAGTGGCTCACACTTGTAATCCCAGCACTTTGGGAGGCTAAGGCGGGTAGAGTGCTTGAGGTCAGGGGTTCAAGACCAGCCTGATCAACATGGTGAAACCTCATCTCTACTAAAAATACAAAAATTAGTTGGGCATGGTGGCCAGCGCCTGTAATTCCAGCTACTCGGGTGGCTGAGGCAGGAGAATCACTTGAACCCAGGAGGAGGAGTTGTAGTGAACAGAGATTGTGCCACTACACTTCAGACTGGGCAACAAAGCAAGACTTCGTCTCCAAAACAAACAAAAAAGGACCTAAATTTCCCTTTGGTAGTGCAAGGTCATGAAAAATTCTAAACTTGTGGTCAGAAAGAGAGTTTGGGTTGTTTTTTTCTTTTTCCTCTGTCATTTCCTTAGCAACCACCTCTTCCCCTGCCATGAAATTCTCCCTCTGAGAGCAGCTAACACAGCAAAAATGGTAATGAGTTATAATTCCTTTATCATAATTAACTTCTGAAGCCACTGTCAAGTGGGGTCTACCCCCCTCCCTCTTAGATCTCACTTTCACCAAGCAGGAATGGGCAATGCTTCCACGATTCAAAGGACCAGCTGTAAGTCAGTCAATTTTGGCGGAAACCACATATTGTCATCATGATGTTGAATCCTCCCAGCCTTCCTAGGTGGCTGCACCGTGTAAGAGCCCCTCCCTTACTTCTGGCCTCTGTTCCCATGCCCTACTACCCAACCTGATGTGACTATGAGCTGACCAAGATTCTACCTTAGAACAATCTCCTTTGCACAGGGTTCACTCCAACTCCTGGACAGCTGAAATTTAAATCTTCCTCAAGAATTTTTATGAACTAGATAATCTCAAGTCTTTTGATTTTAATCAACCAGAAATCTTTTTCAGAGTAAGGATTATCTGCTCAACACTATTCCAGGCTACAAAGGCCACAGAAGAATAAAATAAGATCCTTTACCTCAAGAAGCTTAGAAGAGTCAAACTTCATGAATCAACAGCCAACACCACCAGATGGCACACAATCAAGTGTAAAGTAGAGCGAAATACAAATAGATATAGAGCAAAACACACTTGGAGCATGCTGGGGCAGCCACTGGGGGAAATGGGCTTGTGTTAGCCCTAAAAGGCTGGATAGACTCAGACAAGTGAGAACTGGGGCATTTTAGCAAAGAGGCAAAATAAGAGCCTAGGAATAATATGACTTCCTGGTGGGTCTGTGAGCAGAGGGGCTCTTGGGGAATAATGAGGAAATGAGTTAGGTGCAATGAATTTAGTGAAAGTTTAGGTTTGATGTTACAGAGGAAATGGGAGTCATTTCTCTCCCCTGAAGCTATTACCCTGTTTCAGTGCTTATCTGCAAGGATTCCCAATGCTAACCAATCCCTCCTCTCTTAAGTGACAATGACACTACCCTCTCTGGCCCCACCTTGGCTTTCTTCTCCCACCATCCCTGTCAAATGTGGTATCTGCCACCTTTTCATCATCCACAGTGCCTCTCAGACAGGTACTTCTCCCAGGCCCTTAGCTTTGGCTGGCACCTGTATCCACTGATTTCCAAATTTGCCTCCAGCCAGGTCTTTCCTGAGGTTTGAATTCAAATATTTAACCGCTCTAGATGTGTCCAAAACAATGTCCCCCATGGGTACTTCAAACTCTTTAGATATTTCTTTCAACCCAGACTTGACTCCTCCCCTACATCTAATTAGCATCCAGGTTTGCTGATTTTATCTCAACATTTCTGGAATCCATTTGTCCTTTCCACTTCTACTGTTCTCCCTTAATTTAAGCCTCCACAACTTATGTTAATGATGACAATAGCAGTCTCATAACTGACCTTTCTTCATCAACAAGGCTTCCTGGCCTCACATCCCCAGCCCTCACTTCATTCTCCAAATCACTTCAGGGCAACAGTTTAAAAATGGAAATCTGGGCCAGGCGCAGTGGCTCACATCTGTAATCCAAGCACTTTGGAGGCCAAGGCAGGCAGATCACCTGAGGTCGGGAGTTCAAGACTGCCCTGACCAACATGGTGAAACCCCGTCTTTATAAAAAATAAAAATAAGTAAAAAAAATAAACAATGGAAATCTGATCACCATTCCTTCCTCAAAATTCTTCAATAGCTCACCATTGTTTGTTTACAATACAAATTCTAAGCCCTAATTATGCAAACAGATCCTTTCTCTGTTGACCTTCCTATTCCAGCCTCCTCTCCCAGAGCCCACACCTCTAAGTCCATTTTGTTGGCCCAGATCTTAATATTGGGAGTTCTTCATACTCTTATCTCCCATGCAGGCAAACTCAGTACCCTCTAGCCCAGCAACTCTGGCTCATTTTCAACATTCTACCAGGAGGCCTTTCTTAACTCCCAGACTGGCTTAGGGCTTTCTCCAGCTCTCATTATACTCTGGCCTTGCCTCTCCCAGTTTGCTTCATTCATGGAGCTGGGTTCATTGGTTTAGTCCACTTACTTTCCCATTAGCCACAAGCTCCTTTAAAGGCAAGAGCTGTTAGGTACAGAAGTCCCCAGGTTGAAAGTAATATCTGGCATATAGAAGACACCTTATAATTATTTACTGAATGAAGAGTTCTTTAGGTCCAGGCTCATGGCACCAATTTCCTTCTCTTCTGCAAAGGTGAAGAAAAAAGAAATAATGGATTGGGAGTCAGGAAGTCTGACTTAGTATTTGCTCTACTCAGGTGTTTGGCTATGTCTAAGATAATCAATTACTCAGTGTCACTGTCCTCATAAAAAAGGGTGGGTGGGAGGAGGTGATTTCCTGTCTATCCACTTTTCAGGAAGAAAACAATAAATAACAATAAAATTGGTCAGTAATGGAATAGTACTTTGAAGAGGCAAAGCATGCACATTAAAGTCCTGGTAATATTTCAAATAAAGAGCCCACTGAAGAAGATAACTTAGTAAAAATACATCTATACACACTTATTCTCTATCTTATAATTGATTTTAATGCAATTTTTTTTAAATCAAAAAGGAATACTAATTCTTTTGTAACACTTCTGGGAATCATCATAATACTGCCTCCATGGGTCAAGTCTGGGCTGAAAGATATGTTTGAAGATGTGCAGTTTGAAGTGCCCATGGGGGACATTAATTTGGACTCACCTGCAGCAGTTGGATATTTGAACTCCCCTAACTCCTTTAAGGATTTTAAATTAGATTCAGATTATAATGGAATTGGAATTTAAAGTTCTATTTACTGAGTATCTGTACTGTGAATTCACTTAACGTTTATAAGAAAGTGTTATAAAATGTTGAACAATGCCTTCACAGAAAGCACTATGTAGGGATCTAAATGGAGTCTCCCTCTGTCGCCCAGGCTGGAGTGCAATGGCATGATCTTGGCTCACTGCAATCTCTGCCTCCCGGGTTCAAGCAATTCTCCTGTCTCAGCCTCCTGAGTAGCTGGGACTACAGGCACACGCCACTATGCCTGGCTAATTTTTTGAATTTTTAGTAGAGATGAGGTTTCAGCATATTCATCAGGCTGGTCTCGAACTTCTGACCTCAAGTGACCCACCCATCTCAGCCTCTCAAAGTGCTGGGATTACAGGTGTGAGCTACCATGCCCAGTCAGGATCTAATCTTAAAGCTTTGTATTAGGAGCGCCTTTCAAATTTTTTTCTGCATAGACAGGGTAAAAATCTCAAGTTCATGGCAATTATTTGACATTTTAGCCAAAAATTGTGCATTTAGGTGTTCTTTTTAAATCACAAAGCTAAGTTAAATACAGATGTTCCTTGACTTATGATGGGTTATATCCCATCATATCCCACTGTTAAGTTGAAAACGTCATAAGTTGAAAATGCATTTAATGCACCTCATCTACTGAACCTAACCACTCTTAGCCTAGCCTACCTTAAACGTGCTCAGAACACATACATTAGCCCATAGGTGGCAAAGTCGTCTGACAACAAAGGACACTATAGAGTATTGGTTGTTTTGAGATCACATGACTGACTGCAAGCTGCAGCTTACTGCTGCTGCCTGGAATTGCTAGAGTATTTCACCGCCTATAACTAGCCTTGGAAATTATCAATACCCCAAATTTGAAGTATGGTTTCTACTGAACGCGTATCACTTTCACACCAAACTAAGCTGGGGATCATCTGTATTCTTAAGGTTTGGTTTTGTTTACCTAGTTCTGAGTAATAGAAACTACCTAAAATGCATTTCCTTTTCAGTAACTTTAAATAAAACAGTGAAATGACATGTTTTTGGTGATTGTTATCCTCTGAAAACACAGTAAAAATATGTCAAGTACCCATAAGAGACCATTTAACTTTCAAAGAGGAACTGTATGGATAAGCAGAGCCGTACCTGGGCACGTCTATTACCTGAGAAACAGGTACAGCCGTGTCTAACAGGTATTCCCACTGCACTCACTGCTCCTGGCCATCTCCTCCATCTGCTGGGTTCCCTCTCAGTGAGGGCTCCCAGGTGGCATTGCCCCTGTCTGAATTTGAGTTCTTATTCACAGGAACCTCTGTAGGATAGAGGAGGCCTTCCTGCACCTGTATGTCTCTATAACTGTCCCTAGAGCATCACCTACTCTGCCAGTTTGTGTTCCAGTTATTCTGCCATCCTCTCAGCACTTTGTGCTTCTGTGTATGCCTGGAATGCCCACACCACTGATGTCCACTGGCCAACTCCTACTCATCCTTCATGTCCCATCTCAAATGTTCCCTGTGAAGCCTTCCCCTCAGGTGCTCCTTCACCTATACTGCCGCTGCACTTTTAGTCCTTCATTATAGGACTTTCCTTACTGTATGCCTACATTGTTTGCATTATGTCACTCTGACCACTAAACTACAAGATCCTGTGAGGGGTGAGGATATTTTTATCATTAGCATTGTGCCTAGCACATAGATATTCTAATAAATCATCGAATGAATGAATGAATGAATGAATGAATGGAATGAAAGTGTACAAATCGACCAGGTACAGTGGCTCATACCTGTAATCCCAGCACTTTGGGAGGCTGTCGGGGGAGGATAGCTTGAGCCTAGGAGTTCAAGACCAGCCTTGGCAACATAGCGAGACTCTACCTCTACAACACATTTAAAAATTAGCCAGGCATGGTGGCGCACACCTGTAGTCCCAGCCACTCAAGATGCTAAAGTGGGAGGATTGCTTGAGCCCAGGAGGTTGAGGCTACAGTGAGCCATTGTTATGCCACTACACTCTAGCCTGGACAACAGAGCAAGACCCTGTCTTCTCAAAAAAAAAAAAAAAAAAAGAGACAGAAAAAAAAAATGTCAGAATAATACTATCAAACACTTACATGATTATCACATCCCAGACAGTGTTTTGCGTGCTTTAAAAATATTACCTTATTTAAACTTCCCAACAAATACCTGACACCAGGACTATTATCATTTCCATTTCACAGATAAGTAAACAGAGTCAGAAAGATTATGTAACTTGTCCAAGGCTATACAATATGTGTTAGATCCAGGAGGTAATTAAGCAGTTGACTCTAAAGTGTGGGTTCTTAACCACTATGCCTCAAAAAATGCACTCTATGACTAAACCCCAATATTTTTTCTGATATACAACTCCAAATATGCTGCTGAAATACTTCTTTGTTCCATTAACAAAGATAACTTGCAGTTGGCCTTACAAAAACAGTCAGTACTGCAAAGTTTCTCAGTTCTCTGACACTGAGTTTACTTGTAAATCAAATTCCAATACTCCCTAAATGAATAAAATGTGACTTCCACAAAATCTGAGTGGAATCTATCAAATAATGCAAATAGGTCTATTAGCCCAGATAAATATGATCATAAATATGATGGGCCTCTTTCATATTAAAGACACATGGTTTGTTGTGGCTGGCTTTACAGAACTGGTGCAGTGTGACATGCCAGTCATAAACGTGAGGTCATTTATCAGCCTACTGGTGGAAAGCACAATGACAATGAGATCACTAAATCTGCTATGCATATAGCAAGCTACCTAAAAAGCCTCTCCCAAATTAACAAAGTGGGGAATTAAATAAAAGATCCAGATTTGGGAAACTGGCACTGTTTGGTACTGAAGACATTTTATCTGGATGCCAAATAGAAGCACTCCAAAAGCAATAGTATTTCCTGACCTATTACAAGGATGCTATGTGAATTTACCACAAACTTGGAATAGCTGATTCCCTGGAAAGAACATTGGCCAAGAAATTAGAAGTCCTAATTTTTAGTTCTAGCTCTACCACTATGTGACTTTTAAGCAAATTACTCAACCTCTCTATGCCTTGGTGCCCTTGCCCATAAGATGGGGTTATAATCTATATAAGCTCTAATACTGTAACATTCTGTAATTCACCTGGACTGTGTTTTGCTTTGTACTGAATGTCAAGCAGCAGGCTGAAATCACCAACAAACAGATCCTGTGACATCACCTCATGTCACTGTGTGTGGGACTCACACAGATGGCAGGAAATTGACCTGCTGGTTGCTGGACACAGAACAAAAGAGCAACAACTCCTATCAAAGGCAGAAGAAATGCTTCCAGAATCCACAGGGGCCCAACTTCACATATCACTGCATCACCATAAACGGCTGCAAAGGAATAGCAGTCAAAATGACAACTTGGTGTCCATTTATAAGGATTGGAACTGTGCTTTCAGCAGCCTTTGAACCAGAGGTGGAGTTGGAAACAGTCTCAGATGCCTCGGGATCTCCAAAGTCATTCATTAAGCGAGAGATCTCTGGGCTCA
Organism: Sapajus apella; assembly: GCF_009761245.1. NCBI lineage: Eukaryota > Metazoa > Chordata > Mammalia > Primates > Cebidae > Sapajus > Sapajus apella. The sequence goes on along the minus strand of NW_022436981.1, from coordinate 10,056,180 downwards.
TACTGATCTTTATAGCCACACCTTCCAAGGAGCATGTCACTATTTACAAAGTCATATTTGAAAGAGTGGTGCTACCAGTGCAATCCTATTATTAGCAGAGATCATTTGAACATCGATTCAGCGTCACCAATGGTCATTGCATATTTCCCCCCTATATTTAACAAAACCTAACAATCTCAACATCCAAAAATGGAATATTTGATTGAGCAAATTAGGATAAATCTATACAATAGAATACTATGCACTTATTAAAATAACTAGCATATTTACATTTTTGTTATACAAAAATACACATGATATGTTTGCTCCATTGGTTTTTCACTGTAGTCTCCACTGCACTTAGAAAAGTGACAGACTAGCACATGTACATTCTTAAAAAATATTTCTTGAATAGCTAAGTCAAAGACATGTAAAGGAAAAAACAAATTTAAAATTTAAAGTATGTGTCCCGCCCAGCCCTATTTTTTTAAACACACAAACATGGTACAGATGAAGTATGGAAGTACATATAATCAAAACAATACGGCTATTACCATGAGGGGATTATGGGAGTTTTACTTTTCTTCTGGAAATACTTTCATTATAGTACTTAACAATGAACATTTACTACTTTTGTAATTGGAAAGCAAAAGTTAGTACTACTCTACAAATAGGAATATCTGACGTAAATAAGCAAAAATTAGTAAAACATAAGTTGGTAAAATATTAAGACCCTCCCCCTACAAGAAACACTTTAGCATTTTAAAGGAATACATGCATACTTGGATTATTCTGTGAGCTCCAATAGTCAGCATACCATATTAATAAAATTACTAATCTGCAAACCAGCTGGGACCTGGGCCAGCCTGGATGAACATGAAGAGAGCTGCTCATTTCCACTGGCAGGAAATCTGTCTTGGAAATGTCCTTTCCATAGCAGAAAAATCTGATAACAAACCGAGCTTGGGTTGGGAGCACCATATAAAGAAAGCTGTGTTCCCTAGCAATTAAACATTAACTCTTCTGTAGTAACAACAGTACACTCTCCTGGTGGTTCTAGGACCCGGCATTTTTATTTGCTATAGTCAAGCAAGTCACTTTGTTCTCCATTTCTCCTTAGATATCCCCAAGGCCTTAGTTCAATTCCAAATGACTACAAAGCCTTTTCCAGGCCACCTTGATTCCTCTCGTGCCCCTAACACTTACCTACCTATTCCACACATTTTGGTAAGTAGAACATCGGACTTGCCCATTACTTCACTACTGTGTGTGTAGAGAGCCTTCTCTCGTCTGTTTATTGAATTGCAAGCCTCTGGAGACAGGAACATGGGCTTACCTATGCTTTATGTCTATCAGCAAACAATCAGAGGAAAGATGCCCCAGAATGTGTCAATAGATCATTGTTCAAAAACAAAGTGAAATGACTATCCTTTCCCTGCTTCTAATGGTAAAAACCAGTGAGATCTAAGATAATGAAAATGTGGGTTTTCAAAAGAAAACACCATTTGAGTGGGATCTTGTTTATGTGTGTGATTCATCCACTTGCTAGGTATCCACACCAATATTTAAATTGCTGGCTGAATTTTAACCATCAGCTTGTTTTTGGTCTATCACTTTCTACCACTGTCACTTTTGTGACCAAGAATGCCTAAGCAAAGATTGAAGAAAAGGAGGTGCCAGGCAGAGAAACATGATGTAAAATAACATTGGAGTACTGTTGGGAGAACTCGTTTTTTATTCTTGTTGCATAGAAAAAGAACAGACTGTCCTGACTGCCTGAACAAGCCACACACTTGACATCGGGAATGTTATTGTAGCCTGCTGTGCCTGGCAAAACCCACTTCTCTCTCATATTCAGGCTCAGATATAACCCCTACCCGTGAAGTTTAGCGACAGCCTAAAGTAGAATTCATCATGTCTTATTAAACCCTCTGTCTCTGTCCATTTAGGGTGGTAAGGAAATATCATAGCCTAGGTGGCTTATACACAAAAGAAATCTATTTTTCACAGTTTCTAGAGGCTGCAAAAGTCCAAGATCAAGGCACCAGCAGATTCGGTGTCCAGTGAGGCCTGCTTCTGGTTCAAACATGACTGTCTTCTTGCTATGTCCTCATATGGCGTAAGAGGTAAGCAAGTTCTGAGTTTCTTTTATAAGAGCAGTAATCCCTTCATCTAGGTCAGCAGTCCCCAATCTTTTTGGTACCAGGGACCAGCCTCATGGAAGATCATTTTTCCATGTACAGTGTCTGGGAGGGTTGAGGGGTATGGTTTCAGGATGATTCAAGCCCATTACATTTACTGTTCATTTTATTTCTTTTTCTTTTCTTCTGAGACATGGTCTCACTCTTTTGCCCAGGTTAGAGTGCAGTGATGCCATGTCGGCTCACTGCAACCTCTGCCTCCCAGGCTCAAGCCATTCTCATGTCTCAGCCTCCCAAGTAGCTGGGATTACAGGCGTGCACCCTCATGACCAGCTAATTTTTGTATTTTTAGTAGAGATGGGGTTTCCCCATGTTGGCCAGGCTGGTCTCACACTCCTGACCTCAAGTGATCTGCCCACCTTGGCCTCCCAAAGTGCTGGGATTACAGGCATAAGCCACTGGATCCAGCCTATTTCTATTATTTTTACATTATAATATATAATAAAAATAATTATACAACTCACCATATTGTAGAATCAGTGGGAGCCCTCAACTTGTTTTACTGCAACTAGACAGTCCCATCTGGGGTGATGGCACACAGTAACAGATCATCAGACTTTAGATTCTCATAAGGAAAGCACAACCTAGATCCCTTGCATGTGCAGTTCACAATAGGGTTGGTACCCCTATGAAAATCTAATGCTGCTGCTGATCTGAGAGGAGGCAGAGCTCAGGCAAAGGAAATGAGCTCCTCAAAGTGGAGCAGTGGTAAATACTGATGAAGCTTTGCTTGCTCACCCGTTGATCACCTTCTGCTGTGCTGCTCAGTTCCTAACAGGCCACAGATGAGTGCTGGGGGTTGGGGGATCCTTGATCTAGGTGATTACCTCCTAAAGGCGCCACCTCCTAATATCCTTACATTGGGGGTATTTCAGCATATTAATTTGGGGAGACACTTCAGTCTATAGCATCCTCTTAGAATTATGCTATAACTGGCTGTACCAGTGTCTTCCTTTATATTAAACTGTGAAATTAATTGGGTTGCATAAGGAAGTTAGTCAAAGCATTTTTTCAAAGATTTTAGCTTGTGTTACCTGATTGTGAGAATAACTGAGGTAGTGAATTTAAGTGACCTATTCAAAGCCCTAAACCAAATCAGCAATAATGTATGGGCAGACTCCAATAATTCTGACCCCTGTGTCCCAAAAGTCCAGCCAACTGACTGTGTCTTTGTAGAAGAATGTCCATCAGCTGTGAATGAAAAGAAAGTATTAAATGAGAAGACAGTGCCTGTCCATCTCTGAGCTGGTGATGGACTAGGAACCCTGGCTCACTGTAGTGACTCAGGAGCACTATCCAGAGCCTCCTCTCCCAAGGCATCCCATCAGGACTCTTTCCTAAGGGCACCCCTGAAGACCCTGCTCCATGTCCCAGTGTCGCCTCTTCTGTAATTAGAAGTAGTAATCCATCATCAGTAGCAGATCTGGTTAAAAATCATTAGTTATTCCGCAGAGGAGCTTCATTTGAAAAGTCAGTCTATTCAGTTCAGATCAGTAATTGTAAACTATCACACAGCTATAGCTTTCATCTCCATTATATTACAATAACCTACCTGCCTAACCTGTAGTATCTATGAAAGTTGTGATTATTTTTCACTCAATTACTTCATTTTTCAAAAAAATTTCACCTTTTATTTTCGATTCAGGAGGTGTATGTGCAGGTTACAAGGTTATATTGCATGACACTGAGGTTTGGGATACAACTGAGTCCATGATCCAGGTAATGAGCACAGTACCCAACAGGTAGTTTTTCAACCTTACCCTGGTCCCTCCTTCTCCTTTGTAGTCCCATGTCTGTTTTTCCCATCTCTATGTCTGTGTATACCCAATGTTTAGCTCTTACTTACAAGAGAAAACATGTGGTATGTTTCTGCATTAATTCACTTAAGATAATGGCCTCCAGCTGCATCCATGTTGCTGCAAATCTGTTTTATAGCTGCATAGTATTCCATGGTGTATAAGTACCACATTTTCTTTATCCAATTCACTGTTGATGAGCACCAAGGTTGATTCCTAGGTTGATCTTTGCTATTGTGAATAGTGCTGTGATGAACATATGAGTACCTGTGTCTTTTTGGTAGAACAATTTGTCTTCCTTTGAGTACATACCCAGTAATGGGGATGCTAGGTCAAACGGTAGTTGTGTTTGATTCTTTGAGAAATCTCCAAACTGCTTTCTACAGTGGCTGAATTAATTTACATTCCCACCAACAGTGTATAAGCTTTCCCTTCTCTCCACAGCATCACCAACACCTCTTATTTTTTGACTTTTAAATAATAGCCATACTGACTGGTATCTCATTGTGGTTTTGATTTGCATTTCTCTTAACCATTAGTGATGTTGAGCATTTTTTCTTATGTTGTTGGCCACTTCTGCGTCTTCTTTTGAGAAGTGTCTGCTCATTTCCTCCTTTGCCCACTTTTTAATTGAGCTTTTTTTTTTTTTGCTTCTCAATTTAAAGTTCCTTATAGATGCTGGATATTAGACCTTTGCATAATGTATGAATATTTTCTCCCATTCTGTAGGTTGTCTGTTTCCTCTGTTGAAAGTTTCTTTTTCATTTTCTTAGACACAGGGTCTCACTCTGTTACCTAGACTGAAGTGCAGTGCTATGATCATGGCTCACTGCAACCTCAACCTCTCCGGACCCAGGTGATCCTCCCACTTCAGCCTCTTGAGTAGCTTTGACTACCAGTGCATGTCACATGCCCAGCTAGTTTTTTGTATTTTTTTGTAGAGAGGGGGTTTCAACATGTTGCCTCAAACTCCTGGGCTCAGGCAGTCTACCCACCTTGGCTCCTAAAGTGCTAGAATTCCAGGCATAAGGCATGATGCTCGGCCAATAGTTTTCTTTTGCTGTGCAGAAGCTCTTTAGTTTAAATTAGGTCTCATTTATCAATTTTTGTTTTTGTTGCAGTTGCTTTTGAGGACTTAGTTAAAAATTCTTCCCCAAGGCCAATGTCCGGAAGGGTATGTCCTAGATTTTCTTGAAGGGTGTTTATAGTTTAAGGTCTTAAATTGTATCAGTTCGTTTTCACGCTACTGACAAAGACATACTTGAGACTAAGTAATTTATAAAGAGGTTTAATTGACTCACAGTTCCACATGGCTAGGGAGGCCTCACAATCATGGCAGAAGACAGCAAAGGGATGCCTTACATGGCAGCAAGCAGAGTGAGAATGAGAACCAAATGAAAGGGTTTTTTCCTAATAAAACCATCAGATCTTGTGAGACTTACTCACTACCATGAGAATACTATGAGAGAAAGCCCCCCATGATTCAATTATCTCCCACCAGGTCCCTCCCACAACACATGAGCATTATAGGAGCTACAATTCAAGATGAGCTTTGGGTGGGGACACAGGCAAACCATATTATATATTTAAGGCTTTAATCCATTTTGAGTTAATTTTTGTAAATGGTGATAGGCAGGAGACCAGTTTCATTCTTCCGCATAGTGTTAGCCAATTTTCCCAGCACCATTTATTGAATAGGGTATCCTTTCCCCTACTGTTTATTTTTGTCAATTTTATCAAACATCAGTTGGTTGTAGGTGTGCAGCTTTATTTCTAGGTTCTCTATTCCATTGGTCTGTGTGTCTTTTTTTGTACCAGTACCATGCTACTGAGGCCTTTTGTTTACTATAGCCTTGTAGTATTTTGAAGCTGGGTAATGTGATGCCTCTGGCTTTGTTCCTTTTGCTTAGGATTGCTTTTCCTATTTAGGCACTTTGTTTCCATATGAATTTCAGAATCGTATTTTTTTTCTAACTTAGAATTATTTTAGCTCCACGATTTCAGGTTTGAAATCCCTCCTCCTTGATTACAACACTCCTAATCTCTACCTGTAATACTTCATCACACCTGCTAAAGATACTTTCTGGGTGTCTCATAACCTCCAGTCCTCCAACCCTTCTTCTCTTAGTGCACCCATTGCATTTAGACTCACTGCCATCCCAACATAAACCCAACCCAGTGCTAGACATTTCACTCTGTCCCAGCCAGCACTCATCACCCTCCACCCATCACACCTTTGCTAGGTCTGCCCCCCTGGCCCCACCTTGATTATACCTTTCATTTTTTCCCTCACCAGGTACTGTGTACTGCTATAGAAAGCCATAATACATTATGAAACCATTATGCATTCCTTTTAACCTCAACCATGACCTCACTACATATGTGTAGATGTCCCCATCAGCACCTTAAACATTGTGTTTAAAACCAAATTTCTCATGATATACATAGTTGTTATTGATGTAACCAATCTCCCAGGCATCAAGCCTTGAAATCAAGAGTGAAATTTGTCTCACTTCCCTCCCCCTTCCCTGAAATCTCAGTCATCATATCCCTATTATCAGTATTATTTTTAATCACAGCATATCCAAAACCTGTCCCCTTTTTTTTTTTTTTCACTTCCCCTGCAGACCCATATCCTGTCCCAGTTATACTAATGCTGATAATCTCCTAACTGATTTTGATCTTCCAATCTCTGGCCTCAGTTCCATCTTTTTTGATTTAGCCAAAGTTTAACTCACATAACACCTGTGGGCCTTTCCTCTTTGCCAACTAACACTTACATTCCTGAGCCTGACCACCAAAAGCCTTCCAGGACCTGGCCTTTATTTGTATCTGTAGGCATCACCCACTGCTTGACATCATGCAGAATAAAAGAGTAAATAGAATAGAACATGTCAGAATACATCCAATGTATTAAGGATAAGTACCATCAGGAAATTCCTGATTTCTAAAATAAATATATTTCTTGCCAAGGGTCACATTAAAGTTTGAAAATCACTGTTCTATATTATTTGCTATTCCTAAACATGCACTGTGACTTTCTCCTTCATTTTTATATTATGAAATATTTCAAGTGTATAGAAGAGTGTAGAGGATAATGTAACAAACATTTATCACATGTTAACATGTGATGTTTACTTTAGATCTTAAAGTGTACATAGTATATGTGTTTATATGTGTGTATGTAAATATATTAGTGTATCTATCTGTTCATCCTCTTCTCTCTAAAACAGATACAAAATACCTGGGCATGGTGGCTCACACTAATAATTCCAACACTTTGGGAGGCTGAAATGCAAGCCATAATACATGGAAGAATCATTTGAACCCAGGAGTTTGAGACCAGCCTGGGCAACATAGGGAGGTCCTGTTTCTACAAAAAATTTTTAGACAATTAGCTGAGCATGGTGGCATGCACCTGTGGTCTCAGCTAAGAGGGAGTACTGCTTGCTCCTGGGAGTTGAGACTGCAGTGAGCCATGATAGTGATGCTGCATTCCAGCCTGGGTGACAGAGTGAGATCCTGTCTTAAAAAAAAAAAATAGATTCAACTGTGATTTTTTAATCCACCAGGGCTTGTTGCCATTAGTGTAGAAAGGACTTATAGAGGGAGTCCGTTTCCTCTTCTCCCACCTAGTCCCTGTGATCTTAGCAATTATTCTATAAATTTGACCTGACAAGAGAGTTACAGCCAGCCATGTGTGTTCTGAATGGTTGCTAGTGTGTAGCTTTAGAATTCTTGGCCAGAAGACAGGATTGGGGAGAGGCAAAGGTGCCTGTCCATCTATAGATATTAATTTCCCCAAAAAGTTCAGTGGGAAGAGGAAGGTGGGGGAGACTTCTTCCTGATCCCAAAGTAGAGATTCATGCTCAGTATCCTTCTTTTAATTAGACATAGAAAAATGAAGTTAAGAAATGACACATAGAAAAATCAGTTCAAGTATCCAAGGATGCAAAATTCTTTCAGTTTGTTCATGAGTATAAAGTACTGGCTTAAATGATAGCAAGTTGATACCTGTTTATACCAGCCTCATAAATTTGTAATAAAACATGTCCAGGTCACAGGATTTTTATAAGCAGCTCACCATTCCATGCCATATGATCCATCAAATAAAGAATATATGAAATAAGGATTTTTAAGCTACCCTTTTTAAGTTGACAGGGAGGTCAGTTGAAGCCTGGAAAAATCCTAGTCTTAGGAAGGAGTTTAAAACTCATATTGGAAAATGTAGGTTTTCTCAGCTCCCAAGGCACCCCAACTTCTCAGGGCAAACAACAACACGCAAATTTTAGAGTAACTAAAGAAATCACACCCCTGGTGTTTGCTTCTCGGTTATAGGTTGATTTTAGAAAAGGCCACATATAAGAATAACCATTCGTCTTTACTGTAACATAACCTCAAGCCTCAGATGACATCTGATTATCATCTGTGAAGTACTACCTGAGTGCCTGGATTGTTTTTCCAAATGAGTTGAAATGTCCACGTCCACAGCTGCCCACCAATATGTACTTTAACAGATATATACCACTTGATTATTGACTGAGCATTGCCATACCACAGGTGGACCCTGGCAGATTTAGACAAAGATTATAACAGCAGCCAAGAGACAAACAACTCCTTCCGGTCCTTGCTCAAATCTCACCTCTTCAAGGAGGCAGGCTTCCCAACCACCCTATTCATTTAATACCACATCTGTACTCTCCCTGGCACTCAGCAACACCCAACTCTGCTCTATTTTTTCTTTGTTTTCCACAGTACTACTTATCACCTTGTGACTTAATACATTATTTTCTCGCTCACACTTTTAAAAAAATCCAGCTGGGAACGGTGGCTCATGCCTGTAATCCGAGCACTTTGGGAGGCCGAGGCGGGTGGATCTCTTGAGGTCAGGAGTTCGAGACCAGCCTGGCCAAGATGGTGAAACCCTGTCTCTACTAAAAATACAAAATAGCCAGGGTAGTGGTGCGCACCTGTAATCCCAGCTACTAGGGAGGATGAGGCAGGAGAATCGCTTGAATCCAGGAGGTGAAGGTTGCAGTGAGCTGAGATCGCACCACTGCACTCCAGCCTGGGCAACAGAGCAAGACTCTAAGAGAAAAAAAAATCCAAGTAAAATACATATAACATAAAATTTACCATCTTACCATTTTCAGTGTACAGTTTGGTAGTGTTAAATCCATTCACAGTGTTATGCAACCAGTCCCCAGAACTCTTTTCATTTTGCAAAACTGGAACTCTGTACCCATTAAAAACTTCCTATGCTCCCTCTTCCTAATGCCCTGGCAACCACCATTCTACTTTCTGTCTCTATGAATTTAGAGTAGAGAACACTACTCTAGGTACCTCATATAAGTGAAATAATATAGTACTTTCCTTTTGAGACTGGTTTATTTCACTCAGCGTACTATCCCCAAGGGCCATCCGTGTCATAGCATGGGCCAGAATTTCCGTTTTGTCTTTTTTTGTGTGTGACAGAGTCTCACTCGGTCACCCAGGCTGGGGTGCAGTGGAGTGATCTCAGCACCCTGCAACCTCCACCTCCCAGGTGCAAGTGATTCTCCTGCCTCAGCCTCATGAGCAGCTGGGATTACAGGTCCCCACCACCATGCCCATCTAATTTTTGTATTTTTAGTAGAGACAAGGTTTCACCATATCGGTCAGGCTGATCTCAAACTCCTAACCTCAGGTGATCCTCCCACCTTGATCTCCCAAAGTGCTGGGATTACGGGTGTGGGCCACCACGCCTGGCCAATTTTCTTTCTTTTTAAGGTTGAATAACATTCCACAAAATTGTGTTAACACCTGGAAGGGAGAATATTTGATGCCCACATGTCTGCTCAGCTGTAACAAAGACACCTCAAATGAACACTACCAAAAGAGAATCAAGCTTCTCCCACTAACCCTACTTCTGTCCTGTGCCTCCAGTTCCTATCTCAGTAAATGGCTGCACCCAGGTGCTCAAGCCAGAAACCAGAGATATAGCATTCCTTCTTCCCCATTGTTACTGCTCTTTACCCAGTTGCCAGTGATAATTACTAAAATGACTCACATATATTGAGCACTTACCCTATACTACACATGGTTCTAAGTTCATTGCATGTGACTTAAATAAATAAAACATTTATTCCTCTCAACTCTATGAAATGGAATCTATTATTTTTAGCTCTTGTACAGATGAGGAAACAAGTGAAGTCCCCTGCCCAAAATCCAGACAGGAAGTGGTGGAGCCTGAATCTGTGCCCAGGTAGTCTGGCTCCACAGCCTGCGCCCTAAACTTTTATGCTATTCAGGAAATGCTTTCTGTTTCAACCTTGTTTATTGGAAATCATTCTACCCAATGTATTAGTCCACTTTTCTAATGTGTAAGTGAACATAATTCTGTCCAGGTCCTTTATCTCTTTCCATATGCAGTTTGGCTAATGGAGATACCAATGTAAAGAAGATAGGACTGTGTCTATAGTAAGCCTAGGAAGTTTTGTTTAAGAGCAAAACTTAAAGGCGGAGTTAAGCACTCCCTCTGACAAAGGATTATAGGGGAAGTTAAGTTTCCCCTTTAAGTTTTGCTCTTAAACAAAACTTCCTAGTTGCCTCTTAAACAATTCCCAAGGATGTTCTCCCTGGGAAATTGCTTTTAAACAAAAGTTCTAATACCACTTGATTTTCCTGTGTTTTGATTTATTTTCTCTCCAAAGTGGAACATGTCAGCAAGTCAGTTTACTTGAAGACTACGATTAATCAAAGCTATAATGTAGCAGATACAGTTATTGATATCAACAAGGTACATCCATCATAAACACCATTAAAAAAATGACAACTTTCCTTCTTTGAGGTTGCATTGATCTTGGAGGCAAAGTGGGCTAGAAGGCAGACAGCCCAAGCCTGACTCCCGTCAAATTAAATGAATCACGTACTTTAAAAAAACCCACAATCCTCTGGTAACAGTAATGCCACATATAAACTGAAAAGAATAATAAAGGCCAACAACTTAAGCCTTCTGAATTAAAGTTGAAAAAACTGAATGCAGTTACAAGCAGTAAGATGAATGCAGGCTAAGAAAGTGTCACTTTTGCATTTTAAGCTTATTCAGTGTCTAACAGCCAATATTATATAAGTTTACCATCGAGTTAACATTCAAGTAAGATGCATTTTAAAACAAAAGTGTGCATTTTAAAGTTCCTAAGGTGCCTTTAGAAAACAGAGAATACAGTACCAGCAAGAAGCTATTTGGGCAAGTCCATAGATCACATGGGCCAGGAAGAGACAAGCATTCAATGTTACCAGAACTTCAAGGTCAGCACTTGTAGTTTTGTTTCCATCACCCCAGCACCGCCTTTGACAAAGGATTGTAGTATCTACTGAAAAGTTACATTCATTCCCCAACTCACAATTTCAGCCTCACCCACCACTCATCTCACCCGAGAATTCAATTACTTTCGCATTCCCAAATAACAAGCAAATGATTTGGGGAGCTTCTTTGTATATGGCATCCAAGAAGATACAGAAAATAAAGAACAATAGTAAGCCAGAAGTTATTTCAGCTTAAGTATAACTTTTACATACGAATTACTAGATAAAAGTATACAATTAATGGGGGAAGGGGCTCTAAATCTTACCTAATTTTTAGAAAATACTTAGCTAATCTAGTATTTTGTCTAACCTATATGGGTTTTTCTTTCCTGCTTTTCCTCACCCCATACCCAATATTCAGTTAAGACTTTTGAAATGGAAAAGTACCTCTGCTGTCCTTGCTCTGAAATCAGAGCATTCCAAAATGAGCCTCAGTTTGACTTTTCCTTGCAAAAGAATGTACTGTTGATTAAAACAAGAGAAAACCGGCCAGATGTGGTAGCTCACAACTGTAATCCCAGCACGTTGGGAGGCCGAGGCGGGCAGATCACCTGAGGTCAGGAGTTCAAGACCAGCCTGACCAACATGGAGAAACGCTGCCTCTACTAAAAATACAAAAACTTAGCCAGGTGTGGTGGCGCGCGCCTGTAATCCCAGCTACTCAGGAGGCTGAGGCAGGAGAATGGCTTGAACCTAGGAGACGGAGGTTCTAATGAGCCAAGATGGCACCATTGTACTCCATCCTGGGCAACAAGAGTGAAATTCTGTCTCAAAAAAAAATAAATAAAAGGAGAAAACCAGTGCATACAATACACAGCCTGATCTTAACCACCCAGAAGGCAGCCTGCCATCCTCTGTCAAGCCTCCTAGAGACAAACAGGCCTGGAGCAGCCGATGCAGCTTCTGCCTGCATATTCTACCAGCTCATCAGGATTTTGGTGACTACGGACTGGCCTAAGCCATTACTGCCATCCAATACATTATCTATAATATGGTCATAAACACCTAAAACCTTACCAAGGAAGTCTTGATGCTTCATAGGCACTATCTTAATATTCTCCAAATTTCTTCAAAAGTAAAGAGATTAGCTGATAGCAAGTTAGTTATTACTAGGCACTAAGTTTTTTGCTTTCCCATTTCATTAAACTACACATAATCTAGATTCAGTTTAATACAACTGCTATACCAGAGTGGGAACTCCTGCAGGACAGGCTCTCGGTTTCAATTCCTTTTTCTTCCCCTTCAGCACTGCATTAGCATTCTGCTTCCTCCATAAGAATGATTTGATTAGTCTTACTGACTAACCAACCAATCTACAAACCACTGAACGGCCTACTGTAAGTTGCAAAGGGAGAGTTGCGACCTCCAAATCTTCCATGAACCATTAGTGTTTAAAACATCCCAGCCAGGCATGGTGGCTCAAACCTGTAATCCCAGTGCTTTGGAAGGCCAAGGCAGTAGGATCACTTGAGCCTAGGAGTTCAAGACCAGCTTGGGCAACACAGACCCTGTCTCTACAAAAGAACAAATGAATAAAAATTAGCCAGGAGTGGTGTCATGCACCTGTAATCCCAAGTACTTGGGAGGCTGAGGAGGGAGGATCACTTGAGCTCAGGAGAGGAGGATATAGTGAACTATGATCACACCATTGTACTCCAACCTAGGCGACAGAGTGAGACCCTGCATCTTTTAAAAAAATTAATTAAAAAAAAATTTCCATTCTCATCTGTTTTCTAGAAAGGGTTTGGCATCTATGGATGATAATGTCATTGAATGAGGAGATCTGCTGCCTAGCTGTTAGGGACCGAATATGACCACAAGCTAAAAAGCTCACTGAATTTTAGTATGGGAAGGGCTTTACGGACCACTTATTTAGGAAATGGCAAATAGATTTCACTCATCATGCTTGGTAATGCCTTCCTGGAGTCCTGTGTCAAGTAGCATTCCAGGCCTGGACTGGAGCTTAGAGGGCAAGGTGTTACGGATTCACAATGTCTGCCACAAGCTCTTGAGGGAGGTGAGGATCAGGACGGAGCAGTGACACAGAGCCATATATTTGCCACCCCTGAGTTGACGCTACTATAGACAGCTAAGTGACTTGTGGTCTACTGCTTTTCCCACTGAACTGTTTAAAAAAGTAGTGATCATATCAATAATGAAAAACTATTTCAAAACATTTGCAATAACTAATCTTTAAAGAAAATACATTTTCCCTGAAAAGGGCACCAACTTGCATCATCTCTAATAATAATAACGAGGTCCATAGAGGGCCCAAGATGGAATTTGTCGGCTTTTCCTCAACTGCACCCTGACAATTACCGTCTTCTAGAACTCTGTGGATAAAATAGTTTAAAAAGAGCTAAGATGTTCTCCAGCATTTACACAGCTTCTGTGATGGGACAGGACAGGCAAGGGGGAAGAAAAGGAAATAGAAGTTTAGGAATCAAGCAAATGGAGTTGGGCATAGTGGCTCACACCTATAACCCCAGCAGTTCAAGACCAGCCTGGGCAACATAGCAAGACCCTACAAAAAATAAAAAAAAATAAGCTTGACATGGTGGTCCATGCCTGTAATCCTACCTAATGAGAAGGCTAAAGCAAGAGGATCACTTGAGCCCAGGAGCTCAAGGCGATAGTGAGCTATGATCATACCACTGGACTACAGCCTGGGCAACAGAGCAAGACCCTGTTTCAAAAAGAAAAATAAAAGAACTGAGTAAATGGCAGTGTAGCGATCCTAATGACAAAGGAAACTATTAAGCAGAAAAGTCAATGTGATGTTTTGATATAGGAAAAATGGAGAGCCAATTTCTCGAACTTGACTAGTATATTAGTCCATTATCGCACTGCTATAAAGAAATACTAGACACTGGGTAATTTACAAAGCAAAGACGTTTAATTGGCCATGGTTCTGCAGGCTGTACAGGAAGCATGATGCTGGCATCTGCCCAGCTTCTGGGGAGGCCTCAGGAAGCTTACAATCATGGCAGAAGGCAAAGAGGGAGGGAATACTTCACAAGGCCAGGACAGGAGGAAGACAGGGAGCGGGGATGTGCTGCCACATAAAAACTAAATCTCATGAGAACTATCAGGATGACGGCTCCAATGGGGATGATGTGAAACCATGAGAAGCTGCCCCCATGATCTAGTCACCAGGCCCCGCCTTCAACAATGGGCATTACAACTGAACATGAGATTTGGGTGGGGACACAGATCCAAACCATATCAACTAGCAAAGCTATCTTGATCAATTAATCAATACTATTTACTTGCTGTCTGCTCTGTTCTTAATGCTGTCACAGACCAAGTGGACACATCTGAGGCAACAAACAAACAAAACAGATCCTTTCTAGCCAGCTTATCCAATCTCTCCCTCTACCCTAAGGCAACACAGGCCAGGTCATATCTCTGGAGAGGCAGAATCAGCCTCCCAGCATCTACTCAGTGTTAGCAGCCAGCTGGCTCCCAGGTGAGGAGAACATTTCTGGCAGTAAAAGCAGTACACAGCAGGCAAGAGACCTTAAGAAAAGGCAAGGGAGAGGAGAGAGGCATGTGATTCTGGAGACAAATAAACACAATTAGCTGTGCTAGAAACAAATTGAAAAGACTCAGTGGGATGGCTGATTCCTTCTGCCAAGAGAAAACCAAAGGAGAATTCATTTATAAGAAACCTTTTAGTTCCCTTGGCAGCTATACCCAATGACAGTCATATTTTCTGTTAAGTCCTTTTCACTGTGGATTTTCCCAAGATTTAAAACACTATCACAAGGAGGATTTGACTGCTTTATTAGTTCTGCTGCCCTAATAGAACCCATTAATATTTCAGGCTGGTCCTTTCTTTCCTTCAGGCAGGCCTTTCACAGCCATTCTGTCCTTTTGTACCTAAATGAACCCAATTTGCAGCAAAGGGAAAATAGTTGAATTCATAGAAATCAATAGTCATGTCTACAGAAGTTTGCTAATCCCAGAATCCAATTCTGTAATGCAAGGATTAGCTACAATAGTGGGATCTGGTAACAACCATATAGCTTGGTAGTAAACAAGATGGGCTTTGGAGTTAGGCAACTTGGATTTGAAGCCTGACTCTCTCAGTTACAATTTGGGGTGACCAGGGACAAGTAATTTAAACTCCTTGTGTCTCAGAGCTTTCATCTGTCAA
This sequence comes from Sapajus apella, assembly GCF_009761245.1. Taxonomy (NCBI): domain Eukaryota; kingdom Metazoa; phylum Chordata; class Mammalia; order Primates; family Cebidae; genus Sapajus; species Sapajus apella. The sequence continues at coordinate 10,040,698 of NW_022436981.1, read as the reverse complement.
AGAGGGATATAGTGGTATCTAAAAGGGTTATTGTGAAGCGTAAAGAATTAAAATAAAAGTGTCCTTATCTTTTGGAAACACATTTTGGAATGTTCACAAATAATATGATGTCTGGGATTTGCTTCAAAATAATCTGGAGGTAAGATATATATACATGGAATTGGCCATGAGTTATTACTGAAGTTGGTTGATGGGCACATGGGGATTGATTTATTATGTCATATTGTCTATCTCTGCCTGTTTAAAATTTTAATAACAGAAAGCTTAAGAGAAAGAGAAAGAAATACATGTAAAACTCTTAGCATATAACCTGTGCTCATTAAATGTAATCTGTTTTAGATCTGAGGTTTTGAGGGCATTGTTCCCAGGTCACAGAGGCACCAAGAGACCAGCCTGCCTCTCTAGAAACATGGGTGGGTTCTGGGTCAACATGAGGGAGTTAAACACATGGAGAACATCACTGTCACTCTAGATCATCCATTACTACCCAACCTTTTTCAACACCAGTAATAATAATTTGATTATTATTAGTTATCTATGCTGTGGAAGTTTCTAAATCTCACATGCTTCCGATATTCATTACCTAGATCTTTTACAGATACACATAATCACAAGTTAAGAGTTCCAAGTCAGCTTTAGTGAGCTGGTGGTGGCTCACATTGAGCTGCAGTCATCCCCAGCCAAAAACTAAGCACTTCCAAGTTTTAATGGCTCGTGCAGCTGCTTGATGGACATGTATGTGGTTGTACAGGCATATGAAATGGTGAAAAAATGTTCTATGCACTCCATGCCTCCAATGGGTTCAGGGAACCAGTTACATCCATTCAGAGTCAGCCCCAGAAATTCCCAGCTTCTAGAATTTCTTAGATAGGGTGCTCAGCTGGACAGACAGGAAACTCCACCCTGGAGTAATGCCAGGTTAGACATGCACTCCAAGGAATCCTTTAATTAAACCAACATTCCCAAACTCTATTCCATGCCCCCACACAAACAAAGAATCTGCCATTCTTGCTGTGACACTAACTGTAATAGCCTTGCACTAGCCACTTCATCTCTGTTTCCCATTTGTACTGGGACATCTCCCTCCTAAGGTTGGTGCAGGGACCAAAGATAACGCATGTACATTGCACAATGCCCGGCACACAGTGATTGCTCCAAACATGGTAGCTATTTTATGTCTTTGTATGCTTTTACGTATGCATGGATATATTATTACTTCCTTTAGAATGTGGTTAATATTTAGACCCAGTGGTTCTCCAGGCCATGAGTTGTATCACAGCCACATACTTGTAAACAGTTTAATATTTTCTTCATTTTTCATGTGACAACATTTTGGTGCAGCTGTGTTCAATATTCTCTTCCACAGGGGTGATGTGTGGATCACTGTTATTGGCATCAGTACCTATGTGTCCTCTCGTGTGCAATTCATGCTTCTTCTATAAAGGTCTTGTGACAATATGTTTTAAACTTAAAAACATTTTATAGAAAGTAAAAGGAGAAAAACAATGCTCCAATTCAAGTCTAGACAGACCATTATTATTACTATTATGAAATACTTGCTGAATGTTCACTGTGTCTGTGTGTGTGTGTGTATTGCTGAGAGGGTCAATGGACAAGATGAGCATGGAATAAAGCTGGAACTCCATTAGCAAAGACTTCAGTGGCCTTTGGCTTCTCTAAGGAAGCTAAGAGCTAACGTAACATAAAATCTTACGTTTACCTTACCCTTACCTAAAACTTGCACTCTCTTTCCCCTTTTCCTGATTTATTTTTCTTCATAGCATTTTTCACTACCTAAAATCATACACTTATTTCCTGATTTACTTGTTTATTGTCTGCCTTCCCTAAGATAATATATGATGCATGAAGGAAGGGACCTTGCTCATCTCTGTATCTCTTGAACCTACAACTGTGCCAACCAAGCACAAAGTAAACCCTTGAAAAGTATTTCTTAAATGAATGATTTCATTTTTTTTTCCCTTTCTGTAAACACCCATTTGCAAAAGGGAATCTAGATCTGAGGTCCTGCTCTTTGTATCCCTTATGTAGCTGACCACTGCAATCCAGCGCAGAAGATAGGGAGTAATCACACACACATACATGTGAAGTGGTACCAAGTGATATGAAGAAAAATGAAGACGAATAAAGTGATTTCCTCAAGGCCTTTCATACCACATACTATTCTGATTTTTGCCTCTGTGCTATTGCAGAAGCTATGTTTTCCATCATAAATGTCTCCCTCTCTAGATGTTATTCTTCTTTCAAGATCTCATTCAGGCTGTTTCTCCTGAATTACACTCAAAGTACAAGAGCTGCCATTGACTTTGCCCTGTCTCACAATGACTGGTACTGCACCTACTGCCAGTGCCTCAGAGTCCTACACACAATTATAAACACCCTAAAATGTTCTCTTTCATGGAAAAAAAGCAGACACTCCAAATGTATTAGGCTCCTTAAACACACAAAGACGTGCTTTACACTTCTCTTAGATCTCTCAGTGGACAAAAAAAATCCCTATAAATGAATTGACAAATTTCATATTTGAACCCCACCCCTGCTGCTCCAGCCTTATTTCATTTATGCCCCAACAACATCTACTGCCTTTTTCTCCCTCTCCCTCCCAAGTGTCCCTCTGAGTTACAGTGATTCTTCAGAGCTACAAAAGTCCAAAATATTTACATCCCAGATGAGACAAAAACATTGTCTAAGACCCTCAGACCAGCAGCTTCTCAGAAGGGGGCAATAGTTCTGGAGATAAAAGTCATAAACAAGTCATTACTGTATTCAGTATGTTTTAAAGAGGAAAAAAAAAAAAAGCCATGCAATCCAAGAAACACCTATAGCACTTCATGAATCAACTAGAACCTCTTCATCAAACCAAGATTTGATGAATCAGTTCCTACCTCCTTGAAATGCAACCCAGTTTCAACGACACCCTTGAACCTATCTGGGTAGTATTTTAGTACTGCAGGCAATTCAGTATTAATCCATGAAACGAATTCCACTTTCTAAAGTGCTCAGGGCTCTGACAACTCAAGGGAATAAGTAATGCCTTTATCTTGCTTAAGTGCAAGAATCAAAAAGCTAAGATGGCATTTCTGGAATGAATTCACCATGGAGAATATAAATTTTCTAATTTGAGAGCCATTACACTCCACCACTGACTATATACTATCTGCTTTTTTCTTCCATATTTTATACAGATTTACCAAATTTTCTTTATGAATCTAAGAAGAAAACAAAAAGACAGTTTTCACCAACAAAAAGTCATTTCTCCCAAAATTATGATCCACAGACATTATTCAGCAGAGTATGTATATCTTATTTCCATCTTCTCCTGGGTTGGGTAAGTGTAGCTCACCTCCAGTTTCCTGACGATGGATTTAGTTTGAACCTTTTGGTATTCTCTTGGACTCAAAAGTGCAGGTGTTAAGGACAGGGCAAATACAGAGTTTCACAATACTGCTGAAAAGCACCCAATTCTCTATTCTTTGATAATAGAGATTTTTTTCCTTCTTTGCTCCTTTTAATCTTGGACCCTAGAAGGATAAATGTCACCACCTCTACTGTTAGCTGCATTTCAAAATCAACAAAAATCTCTTAAATCAATAACCCTAGCTTTGGTCTTTCTCAAATTCTTATAGCTCTAGGAACTGAGGGTTGATTAAAGTCAGGAACCAGGTCACCCTGGAAAGAGAGGTGAACCAGCCTTGGGTCTTCCCTAGGTGTACTCGTCTCAAAATTTTGAAGTCATCTATTACCTCCGTTGTATATTAACATTCATCATAATTACTAATTCACTCATTCAACAAATACTGCTCTGATATGGTATTGAATATTCTTCACATAGGAAACTATGAACTGTTTATTTGCCACCTAGATGGTTGGGAAGCCTATACCACTCCAAGACACTGAGGAAAGAAAAATCTTTCTTTCAGGAGAAGCCTCTTATAAAACCATCAGATCTGGACAGAACAGCATACGGGAAATTGCCCCCATGATTGAATTATTTCCACCTGGTCCAGCCCTTGCTATGTGGGGATCATTACAATTCAAGGTGAGATTTGGGTAGGGGACCCAGAGAAAAACCACATCACTCTTTATGCCTCATGGGATGGTAGCAAAAGTCATATTTGAGAAAATATATAAAAGCACTTTGAAAACTGTCCAGCAGATGTGCACACAGAAATATTGAATGAGGTAAATTTGTTAGTATTATAACTAAACACCTCTAAGGTTCCAAAACAATGTTTTTCAAACTTTGACCACAACCAATTAGAAGCCAGCATACACCCATGACTAAACAAAAGTTTAACAATACAAGACTTGTTACTAAGATATTTTTAATTACCTTTTCTTCTCTTATTTTTTTAATGCAAGTCATTCATTTCACAAGGCAGTGGTCCTTGACCCTCAACTCACAATGGGCATCAGAATCATCCAGAAATTTAAAAAATCTGATACCCAGGAGCTACTCACTTTGACTTACTAACAATGGTCTGGGGTGGGGCTGGGGCATCAATATTCTTAGACAGCCTCAGGTGATTCTATTCTATAGCCAGGACTGAGAACCATAGTACCAATAGTTTCTAGATCACAGCTAAACTAACACTGTTACTTATTTACATCCTTGTCTGCTAAACATTCTCTGCACAGGATTTGCTCCACTCTACCCTGCTACTGAAGATCTGCTTGTTACTGAGTTGATTACTCATTCATGTGGCTTGTGGGTGTGCGCGCATGTGTGCACAAGTAACTGGAACTACAGGCACGTGTCACCACACCTGGCTAATTTTTGTGGAGATGGGGTCTTGCCATATTGCTCTGGCTGGTCTTGAACTCTTAGGGCTCAAGTTGTCTTCCCGTCTAGGCTTCCCAAAGTGCTGGGATTACAGGCTTTGTGAACCACCATACCCGGTTAAAGAAAAGCAAAAGGAAGGGGAAATGCCCAGACCTCCTCACACAGCAGAGGAAATTCTCTGATCGTGTCTAGACAGGGGTCTGAAAAGAGCCTTCAGAGGCCTGGGACATAAGTTCAATCAGAAGGAGCTTCCTGGCCTGGCTATCTCTTCCTTCCAAGTGTAGCTCACATGGAACAGAAAGCTCCTCCATCCTCAACTCATCTTTCCTCTACACAAGTCTGGGGGACTGTCCTGTTTGCTTGGTTGATCTGCAGACTACACTTAGCTGTCTGGCAGAAACTAGACCAGAATGCAGAAGGTACCAGGGATGCTGGAGGCCCTAAGTCTGTGCCCCTGCCTGGGCGTGCACATGAAAACAAGAAATCTGGATTCTTCCCGTAAATAAACAAAAGCTGTGTCTGTTTGAAGCACAGTCTTTGGATTTTGACCTACATCTACTAACCAGTCATGATACTAAGAGTTAACATTTATTGCAGTCTTTCTGTGTGCTGAGCATTTCACACACACTCTCTCATTTAATTCACATCTCTTCAGATATGCATTCTATGGACACTCAGATTAAGTAACACACGCAGGTGGCACAGTTAAGAGCTGGTGGTGTCAGGGTGCTAATGCAGGTTTATCCTTACTCCAGATCCCACACTCTAGGCAAGGGCTTCTGAGCGCTACCAATGTTTTGAACCAGATAATTCTTTGTTGTGAGGGGCCGTCCTGTGCATTATAGGATGGATAGCAACATCTCTGGTCTCCATTCACTAGATGCCAGTAACATCCCTCCCCCTCCAGTTATGACAATCAAATCCAGACATCACGAAAGTTCATCCTCTGGGGGAAAGGGGCAAATTCACCACCCACTTTTCCCCATTAAGAATCATGGCTCCAGGCCAGGCACGGTGGCTCAAGCCTGTAATCCCAGTAGTTTCAGAGGCTGAGATGGGCAGATCACAAGGTCAGGAGTTCGAGATCAGCCTGACCAACATGGTAAAACCCCATCTCTACTAAAAACAACAAAAATCAGCTGGGCATGGTGGCATGCGCCTATAATCCCAGCTACTCAGGAGGCTGAGGCAGGAGAATAATTTGAACCTGCGAGGTAGAGGTTGCAGTGAGCCAAGATGGCACCATTGCACTCCAGCCTGGGTGACGGAGCAAGGCTCTTTCTCAAAAAAAAAAAAGATTCAAGGCTCCAGTTTAAGCCACAATGTATATTGTTTCCTGGTACTTTACAAGTGCATAAACCGCTACTCAGAAGACAGAGCAAGAACCAAACACAACATTCCAGGAAAGTTTGGTACAGCAATAATACCATCCTATCCTACAGATATATAACTTTGTAATTCACTAAGTACTTTTATAGCTATTATCTCCTTTTATGGCCTCTGAGTGCATATTGGGATCTGGTTCTGAAAGAGTTAATCTGGCTTAAAAAGATGAACATTATTGAGAGATCCACCTATTTACCCTTCTTGGAGAAATTGAGGGAGAAGATCATGTAGTGGAATCCATATTAATCCTTAGCTCCACAGGCCATTAGGAGAAGAAACTTTTGTTCATGCATCATCCTACGAGGGCACATGATGTGAGCTTCTGAAGGGCTAAGCCTGTGTCTTGAGCCTCTCCATCTCCAGCATTTGCTTGCTTAAAACAGAGAATTCTCACTAAACAGTCAACATTTCATGAAACATTAACTATTACATAGCAGCCCCAATCATCTGATTAAAATTATGATGAAACTTTCCCATCTTTCTAATAAATGTATGTATATATAATAAATAAAATTTATAAACTTGAAACAAAAAGCGTTGACATTTACAGAAGAGCTGAGATTTCAGTGCCAGGCTATTCTTCCCTATTGTTTAAAAAACACAGCAGAGCGTTTGGAATGAAGGGATGAAGGGAATGTTTAGCAGAATCATCTCTTTCAATACATGCCAAGAGAACTGTAGCTGTTTCGTTAGAATAATATTTTCACCAGATGAAGGAAAAAAAAAATTAGGAGAGGCTTTTAAACTCTTTTCTTTCAGATTTGCATTACCACACCAAACTGTTATACCTAATATACAATCATAACAGGAATGCACATTTAAAAATATATATATGAATTCAAAAGAAAGTAACTCAGAGCACTGACCCTGTTTATTTGGAGTCTGTGTTTCCTCATTTCTGAATAAACAAAAAGGAAATAATTGTAGTTGCTTTTAAGGTTACCCGTTAAAAACTCCTAAAAGACCAGGAGGGCAAAAAACAAAATGTTCTGTATTTAGTTGCAAAATCCAACCAAAGGGAATATCATTACCTGGGAAATGATAAATTTCCACATGGCTTCAAAGGAATTTTAATTAAAAACTATCAATAAGTATTCCTAACAAGAATAGCTAGCATCTATTGAACACTCATGATGTGCTGGGCACTGAACTCAAGTGTTCTACAAGCATCAATGTTATTTTATCTTTATCACAGCCCCATGAGGTATACTCATTGATATCTTCATTTTACGGTAAGAAAACTGAGGCCAAAAGAGATGAAACAACTTGCCCCAAATCACAGCTAGATCAAGATTCAAGCAGTGGCTGTGTGATCCTTTATGATACACAACCTGAAAAAAAAAATGGGGATTTTAAAAAGAGATATGTTCAGTTCATTTTTTTATACTGTGTGCCATGAAATCTCAAAGTTGAAATGAATGTTCAGAAATCATTCTCTTTTCTTTACTTCTACAGATCCTTTCACATCAAAAGTCAAGCACCAGGCATTACCCACCGCTGGGGCCAATGGCTTTCTGGGTACCTTTTTTTTTTTTTTTTTTTTTTTTTTTGGTGAGACAACAAGTCTTTTGTATTTTTGTTTTGCTTTCTGTGAAAATCCACAGTGATGGAGGCTGCCTAGTAACAAGCATCAGGAAGGAGGAAAGAAAGGCTTACTTTTTCTAGCCCAATATGCCATAAGCTACAACAATAAAGTGACAGGACCAATTACTTTATACACATACCAGAAACACACCAGAGCATAAACACCAAAATGAAGGCTGTGCTTCAAAATACAGTTAAGTTTTTGGGGAGTTAAACATTGTACTCAAAATTTCCACTGTGGAGGTGATGGGAGACCCTAACCCCTGTGTTGTTCAGGGACCAACCGTAATTCCTTCCAATCCTAAACACATACTCCATGCCATAACTGAATGCCCCTTTTAAAACTGCCGGTCCAGCCGGGCACGGTGGCTCAAGCCTGTAATCCCAGCACTTTGGGAGGTCGAGGCGGGTGGATCACAAGGTCAAGAGATCGAGACCATCCTGGTCAACATGGTGAAACCCCGTCTCTACTAAAAATACAAAAATTAGCTGGGCATGGTGGTGTGTGTCTGTAATCCCAGCTACTCAGGAGGCTGAGGCAGGAGAATTGCCTGAACCCAGGAGGTGGAGGTTGCGGTGAGCCGAGATCGCGCCATTGCACTCCAACCTGGGTAACATGAGTGAAACTCCGTCTCAAAAAAAAAAAATAAATTAAAAAAAAAAAAATAAAACTGCCGGTCCTTCAAGAGAATTTTCATTACTTTAATGGGCATACTTCATATTGACAACCTCTATTCCCCACCTCGGAAGCTCAAGTTGGCCCTGCACAGTACCTGGCTGTCTCCCAGCTGAGGAAGGTTTGCCATCACTGAGGCAATCAGGAAATGTGTTGCAAACTCTGAAGGCAACTCCAAAGCAGGAGCTCCAAAATTATTCTCAGCAGTGACAGCATCACTAGAATTAGTACACAGCTTGCCAAGATTAGGTTTTTGAGGGGAGAAATACTGATTTGAATGTATAAATACTGGCATATTTATTTTAACATTTGGATAAAGAACTGGAAGCATCAGCAAGTGTTACGTCCAAGTGAGTAAGTATACTGCTGCAGGAATGATAATGCAGATTTTGGTGAAAGTCCGGACCACTCAATAAGGCATACACACACCCTGAATGGAAAAATGCTTGTCCTGAAATGATTCTTGTAAAATGAATAAATCACTTTCTGTCCTGTTAACTTGAATAATTATTAGAGATTTCCTTTTCATGAATTGATAAACAGACCCAACAAATACTAGTTACCAAAATAATCCTTGTTCTTCCAATGACGCTCAAATCTCAGTGTCAGAAGATGGACCTATATGCACCAAAAGAAAATCCACCCCACCCCCCACACATAACCGTAAAAAATAAAAATAGGTATCTTTCAATGGATATACTTAAGATTCCTCCACTCTGGGTCTTCCTGAATTGGCTGTTACACCAAATAACTAATTACCATACAGAATTAACAATACAAGATTAGTTAATATAAGATAGTCAACATTTACCTAGTAATTGAAGGACGTGCACCCAAGGACAAACAACATAAATAAAAAACAAAAACAAAAGCCGTGACTTGGTCCTTTGTTTTTACATACACACTTGGATACTCATCCACTGAGTATCCTAAGCAGTCTGGCTCCCTTCCAGTTGACCTGGGCAAGGGTGCAGCAGCTCGGGGTTGGGCACAGGCTATGGATGATCTTAACAGGGCAAGTCAAGGGCAGTCCACCTTCCAGGCAGGCAACTCCTATTAACTTCAGTAACAGGAGTCTTCACTGACACAATCCCAAACTGCACAATACCCTCGTGTTTACTCGACTGTGGAAGGCAGTGCGTGTGTGGGTGTTGTTTGGTGTGTGTATGGGTTGTGGATTTTCCTTGTTTTTACGCAGAAGCAGCCTCTCACGGAGTACTGGAACAAGAAGTACACGTGGGTCTAAAAGTCACACATACCTGTATTATATGGGTTATCCCTAAGCCACACACATACAGGTAGGTATTACTTGCACATTTGAAATCTTACTCCATAACTATTCTTTTTAGCCCAGGCTCTTCTCATCGGGTCCCCGTACAAAATCATTTCTAACCCAGCTCAGAAATACGAGATGCAACTTAGGTCAAGATAATGAGCCTGCCAAGGCCCCTGACCCTCCCGCTAATCTGCCAGTGCCTGGAGCACCCACAGCTGCCCAGGAAGCTGCGGTGCCCGGCTGCCTCCAGGTCCCCGCACTCGGTGGGCGAGGTGCAGCAGCCTCTCAACCCCAGGATCCTAATACTCCCCAAGCGCGCTGACTGCGAGGTCCCCACCCGCCCTCCTCCGGGGATGCCTGGTCTTGCTCTCTCGATTAGATTCCCTCTCGAGTGGTCTACGACCCTATTCCACTGAGGGCGCTGCGTTCCCATAGCAGAGACAGACGTTCCCAGCGTTCTGGCCCCACCAGCCACCTCCGACCCCCCGCCGCAGCGTTCCCATCCCGCCAAGCTCCAGCATCTGCCCATTAACCAGCCGCCCGCGGCTCTCAGCACAACTCCGCTCCTCGCGCCCGCCCGCTCGGAGAAGCCCCCTCCATCTTACCCCGGCGAAACCTCATGCCTAGCCCCACTCTACTCTTTCCGAGGCTCTCCTACCTCGGGCTCCCCCTCCCGCCCCCGGCTTCCACCCTTTCGCCCTCCCCTCCCAGGTTCCGTTCCCCTCCGCCCCGCGGAGGGCGCCCCAAAAATGCGGACAGGGCGCCCCTCGTTCCGTCTGCTGGACTCTCCCACGTCCCAGTCCTGAATCTCCCGCCCTCCGGGCTCCAGCTCCCCAACACTGCGGCCCCGACATCCCCGCCAGTTCTCCGGGCTCTGTCTCCCTCTCTACCCAGCATCGTAGTCCTGGCCACCCCACTACAGACGTTCAGAGCTCCAGGGCTCCCCAACATCCTGACCCGTCGTCCTTCCGGGCTCGGATTCTGAGACTCAACATCGGGGCCCTAAACTCCGGCCCCTGGCCTCGGGTTCCCCAACGCTGCGGCTCTGGACTTCCCCTCCCGGATCGGGTGCGAGGACTCTCCAACGCCGCGATGCAGACGTCCCCGCCTCCTGAGCTCGGGCCCCGGGGCTCCCCGACCTAGCAGTCCCGATACCCAACTCGACCCGCTCCGCGCCTCCCGCGGCGGGACTCACCGGCAGGGGCGGCGGCCGAGCCCGCGCGCGCAGCCTAGCCCGGCCCAGCCCGCACTCCCGCCTCGGGGCCCCGGCCACCAGCTTCCCGCGGGCGGTTGTGACCGCTGCGGGCTAGGCTCGGGGGAGCGGCCGGGAGGAGGAGACCGCCGGGTGACGCCCGGCTCCGCCCCTTCCCGACCTGGGGGCGGGATGCGCAGACCCGCGCGCTCCGCCGCTGCCCGCGCCGCTGCAGCCGCTGCGAGGAAGTTGACTGACGCCGCTTCCTTCCACCCAGGACGCAGACCCTCGCAGTCCCTGGTAGCTGCAAAAAGCCCGGAGAGTTTGAGACACAGACATCTTAACTGCCCTAGTATTCTTTCCAAGAATTGACCTCCCAGGGGGCCATTTCCAGAGTCCCTCGGGAAGGGCAAAAAACAATAACAAACTTCATCTGCTCCGTCAAGACTGATTCAAATCCTGGCCTTCTCTCTCTCACCACCCTCGGGTGAACCTTCAGGGTCATGCCCATGACATATCATGTGATGACACACCACGGAGGCCCTTGCAGACACCTCCACACCCCTAAGATACACTCGCCCAAGACTCGTGCTTCTCCCGTCACTACATCACACAGACACATCTGACACTGCCCTGCAGAGGATCCCACTTCTACCCTGTGTCTCAGTCTAGAGCCCTAGTGGGTCCCAGCAGTAGTGACCCACACATACAATTTATTGGGGCGGCGGGGAGAATTCCATCTCCCGACTTGCTCCTCACCCACAATGTTCTCTATTTTACCATGAGAAAAATACACTTATACGAAGTTGGATGATCAATTAACAAATCAAGTTGCCTTTGCTTTTAAAAAACTTTCTTCGGGCCAGGCGCGGTGGCCCATGCCTCCTAGCACTTTGGGAGGCTGAGGCGGGCGGATCACGAGGTTAAGAGATGGAGACCATCCTGGCCAACATGGTGAGACGCTCGTCTCTACTAAAAATACAAAAATTAGCTGGGTATGGTGGCACGCGCCTGCAGTCCCAGCTACTCAGGAGGCTGAGGCAGGAGAATTGCTTGAACCTGGGAGGCGGAGGTTGCAGTGAGCCGAGATTGCGCCACTGCACTTTTCTAGGACAGGCCTAATTCTGGTCTGCTGGTTCCCAAAACTTTTCTCTTATACCACCCTGTTTCAGTGACATGTCACACAACATCTCACATTTGTACAATGTGTCTATTTTTCAAAACATTTTAGACAGTTGCGATGGTTCACACCTGTAATCCCAGCACTTTGGGAAGCCAAAGTGGGCAGATTGCTTAAACCCAGCAGTTCGAGACCAGCCTGAGTAACAGCTCAAGATCCTGTCTCTGCAAAAAATACAAAAATTAGATGGGCATAGTGACACACGCCTGTAGTCCCAGCTACTTATTCTTAGCTAAACATCATGAAGCAAAGAAAGTAGGTTATCTTAGCAGGATTATTTCAGTTCCATAAATGAATACATTTAGACTGAGCAGTTACATGGCAGGTTTGAAGCTGCGTCAGAGCCAGGAAATAGCCCAGGGGCCTGTCTTTAGGGCCACTGCTCTCCCCAGGAAATCATGGTCCAGCACTTATAGGTGGATACTGGTGGAAAGTCACAGGAGGTCTTTGGCAGCTTTGCTCCCTCCATCTCTTCTTCACCCCAAAGATGTAAGGGAACTCTCCCTTATCTTCAAAAACCTGGCAGTCAATATTAACAGACCTGAAGTCACAATTGTGCAATAGGGCTTACTGAGAAGGAGTGAAAACTCCTTCCACTTTGGGCCACTCCAGAAACAAAATTACAGCTTAGCAAATCTAAAAGCCTATCCACAGCCTCCATCCAACTAACCTGAGCTGTCAGGCAGGAGCTGATGAGCCTCTGAAGTACATTGCTGATTATTTTTGCAGTTTTTTTCTCCCTAAGAGTTACTCCGTGTGGAGTAAAGAAGTTTTAAAAGGAGACTAACAAGTCTTCTAATTCTTTCTCAATGGTAAATCTCCTTTCTTCTTGCCTTTTATCCAAAAGGCAGAGGTGAACGTGCATGGGAACGTGTTCCGTTCACCTCTGCCTTTTGGATAAAGATAATGGGTGTCAGGCACTGTTATCTGTACATGAGGCAGCACTGTTTGCAAGTGACGCTGTCCAGAGGCACTAGATAAGAATGGTGACTCTCATCCTTCATGCCTTTTAAAACTACCTGGGTCTCACGCTAGCTTCTTTTATTTTCTACTGTGAGATAATGGCCTACTTCTGTTTGGGCAGTAAAAGTGACGTTTGGGTAACACTGAAAAAAGTCCTAGAGTGACCTGGCTATTTTTAAATTATAATAAAAGCCTGTTGGATTTAAAAGACAGTTAGGATGGCCTTTGGTATATGGAAATTCACACCAACTTTCCTCTATGTAATAATCCCATCTGGCAACAAAATTTTGACCTGAGATTTTTCCAAAACCTGGAAACAGGCAAGATCTTGGATATTGCAGTATTTCCTCAATAAGGAGAATGCTAAACTGCTAATCCAATCAACACATTATCAGACCTATTTCTATTTTAGATTGCCCTTGAAAGCCACGGACATAGGCAATATGCAAAATGATGAAAAAATAGATAAGATTAAAGAACTATTTTTGTCCTAATCGCTAATAAAATAATTTAGTCCATTTTACATTGGATACATACCACACTGACACTGTTTTTATAAACCTTCCATTTTGTGTTGACATAGTACCACGTTTCCAAGAAGCTCAAAGTATGTTTGCTGACATCATATTACTCAGCTTCATACATTTATATGAAAATAGGAAAGGGGTAGAAACTGGCAGTCTTATTGTAACACGGAGAAATGGAACTGTGAAATAGTTATAACCACTTGCCTGGAACATTCTGATATATATGGTTTATACTAAAAGTAGACTTATTTGTGAAAACTCTTACCGTGAAGAGTTATTTAAAAGTTCTACTATTTTTTCTTTTTACATCTTATGAAAAGACCGAGGACCATTAATTTCTTTACTATCTTGGCAGAGAAAAGGAGAGGCACTTTGCATAGTGGTTTAAGGTGTTGCCTTGGGAGTGAGCCTTCAGTAGGTAACTTAACTTTTCTTTCTTTCTTCCTTCCTTTTTTTTTTTTTTTTTTGACAGTCTTGCTGTGTCGCCCAGGCTGGAGAGCAGTGACACGATCAAGGCTCACTGCAACTTTGGCCTCTCGAGTTCAGGCGAGTCTCATGCCTCAGCCTCCTGATCTGGAATTACAGGCACATGACACTACACCCGGCTAATTTTCTGTATTTTTAGTAGAGATGGGGTTTCACCATGTTTGTCCCAAAGTGCTGGGATTACAGGCAGGATCCAGGATGCCTGGCCAGTAACTTAACTTTTCTATGCTAGGATCCTTATCTCTGACACAGAAATAATAATTATACCCACATATCATATAATGAAGGCTTGATTAAATGGGTGAAAAGACCGTGACTTTATTTAAGTGGTTGTTTATGGGATCTTTGTTTCAATACTTTCTGCTTACAGAAAAGATATACTATCCCAGTGGACTGCATAGGAAGAATTTTGGGAAACCGGAATATCTGTATTTTTTGATCCTAAAGTCAAGTCCATAATTTCCTGACATTCCTTGATCAGATAGCCATCCATACTTAGTTTTCTATTTAGATACCCTGTTAAATGGCCAACTGGGAAAAGTAACCAAGATATGAATTTCACATACAGGATGCTAAAGAACTCTGGTTGAGTCAGATTTTTTTTAAAAAATCATAATTTTCTTGTGCTGTCTTTCTCTTTTATCTCATTTAATGGTGGAATGGTAGGGGCTCACTAAAGCAAATTTGATTTTCATTGGGAATTGCTTATGTCATTTTTTGTTTGTTTCTTTCTTTATAAAAATAACAATTCAGGGAGCAAATAAATTAACCCATGTAGACCATAGAAAGAAGATGTAGAAATTGCTGCTGAGCCCTCAGTAAGCCCTGGGCATATGTGAGGTTTTGAAGCCTTATATCTGTTCTTCCATTCTCTAATGTAACTAGTTCCTTGTTGAAGACCTTCAGATGTCAAACTGTAAGAATAAATGATAAAAGGACTGAGCAGGAAGCTTTCATATTATTATTAAAGTCTTATCTAATTTATGTATTTTTAAATTTTAATTGATACTAATAATTATGGGGTACATGTAAATATTTACATATGCATATAATATGTAATGATCAAATCGGGGTATTTAGGGTACCAATCACCTCCCCTCAAACATCTATCTTTTTTTTTTTTTTTTTTTTTTGAGGCAGAGTTTCGCTCTTGTTACCCAGGCTGGAGTGCAATGGCGCGATCTCGGCTCACTGCAACCTCCGCCTCCTGGGTTCAGGCAATTCTCCTGCCTCAGCATCCTGAGCAGCTGGGATTACAGGCACACGCCACCATGCCCAGCTGATTTTTTGTATTTTTAGTAGAGACGGGTTTCACCATGTTGCCCAGGCTAGTCTCAAACTGGGAATCGCTCAAGTGATCCTCTTGCTGTGGCCTCCTACAATGCTGGAATTACAGACATGAGCCACCATTATCATTTATTCATGTTGAGAACATTTCAACTACTCTCTTCCAGCTGTTTTGAAATATACAATATATTCTTGTTAATTACAGTCACCCTACTTTAATATCGAACACTGGAACTCACTCCTTCTACCTATCTGTATGTTTGTACTTACTAACCAACCTCTCTTCACATCCCCCTCTATTCCCAGCCTCTGGTAACCATCATTCTACTCTGTACCTCCATGAAATCAACTTTTTAAGTTCCTACATGTAAGTGAGATCCTATGGTATTTGTCTTTCTGTGTCTGGCTTATTTTACTTCACGTAATGACCTCCAGTTCCATCCATGTTGCTGGAAAGGATTTCATTTTTTTGGTCTGAATAGTATTAATAAAATAATATGAATTCCTAAATTTCAACAACATTTGATGTGTGTAAGTGTTCGTTTTAACACTTGCTCCTTAATAAAACCCAAATTTAAGAAATACAGTGTATAATTGGATCATCATGGTAATTGAACAGCAAATAGAAGTATGGATACCAAAGCACAAGGCCTTTCCTTATTCTTTACCAGAAATTTGGAACTAAAAAGCCTCAGAGTGAATGGACTTTGTTTTTCTTCTCTTTAAAGCATCTGACAATTTTGTTTCTTCCATCCACTTTGCTCCTGATTCTCAATCATTTTATCCTGGGGGAGAGAAGGAGGTGGGCAATCTCTGAGCACTGGGAAAGTCAGAAAGATTAAACTTCAGACTGAAACCAAAAGTTTTGAGAAGTAAACATTTTTCCCCTCCCCTCCCCTCCCCTCCCCTCCC